>NW_027461518.1:300000-425538 GCF_024713945.1 Dermatophagoides farinae | reverse complement strand
CTTTGCCAAAATTATATCCATGTAAAACAGTCGACGCAGAGTATAAACACCCATATCAAAATTTGCGTTCAACGATTTCAATAACGTTAAAGTTTCTAGTCTAACTGATTTATTAGTCTTATCAAATACGTATATAATTAAAAAAGACCGTGTGGTTTTGGCCATATCAGTCGAAAACAACGATTGGCTTAGTTCGTTGTTTATTTGAAAATTATCATAAGAATGAAAAACTTAGCCTAAAATTAAATTCGATTATAAATAGCAATTTCTGTGAAAAAGTTTTCTGCAGACACATTATTCGAAGTATGTGGCCCAGACCTCAACCTGGCAAATACATGTACTAATATAGAGTCGTATTCGTGGATGATTCATGCATATCTTGATCTATTTCAAGACGTTTTTGGATTTAATTCCAGTTTGACATTTAGTAATCAAACTAAGCGTCAGTGAAGGAATTCAAGCATTTTTAGACGAATTGATGCTATATGAAACAGCGTGTCAAGCGCACAGACAAATCAAAGCCTTGAGCGAGAAACGCAACAAACAATGCTATTCAAGCCATGAAAAACTGCAATTGCAGCTTTTTTGATGAGAACACATACGGAGAAATTGACTTCATCAGACTTCCCGTACTTGAGTACTCGACGGTGTCTCGTAAGACATTTAATTGTACAGACGCGATAAAGTATTCGCTGGGCGATAACTATATTAGCAGCATGAACAAATTGATACCGAGCCGAATTATTTTTAAAGTACTGTTGAACAAACTAATAGTAAAACCAAACTTATAAGTACCTTCTTAAATCTTCAAATACAGCTGGAAGAAGGCTAGGTTTTGCTGCGTTGGTGGTTCGCAACTTAAAAGTGCACAAATTGAAGCTTTTTCCAACTGTGGACTGTCTTCGACTTCCCAGTTTTTTTAACTGCTGTCAACGATTGCCAGTTCTTAAAAATACTCGTATATTGGCGAACGGGGGGCGCAATAGAACCAACTCAAAAAGAGTCAGAAAGCCGCTCTGTAAGAGCGTCAGTGAACAAATCAACCCTAAAAAACGATTTTTCTGAAAAACATAAGTTTTTATCGATACGCGTAGTCAAGACATCGCAGTGGTTTTTTTCAGTGTGAAAGAAACCTACAGCATCATAATGCTACCGTCACGCATGACATTGGCGAAGTTTAAAGGAAAACTTGTCCGACGTTGTTACAGAAGGAATCGTTCTTGTAAACATTACTAATGAGTCATCCGACTCGAACGATGGTATGGGTTTGGACGCAATCAACCCCAAGGTGGTAATGCCAGACATCATTGTAGAAGCGCGTGAAGTTTCTCGAGTTTTGTTAAACAGCCAGATATTGAAGAAAAAACGCGAAAGAGTTATCTTCAGCTCGAAAATTACCATTTTCGTTGGCTGCCCAATGCGTTTTCGTCGACTATCACTCAAATATGGACCACGCCGCGTATAGGTATGTCACGAAGAAAAGAGATCTATTTTGTTGTTGTGCTCGTCCAGCAAACAAACTGTGAACGGATCTTTTAGCATATTTTTGCTTTTCAAATTGAGTTATTTGTTCAGCGATAATATCATTTTGCGAGAGTAATAAAAAAAAAGTGACAACAATTGAATAACAATATGTGTAATAACTGACCCAAACATAAAAGTGTACGCCCGCCTTTTGTCAAAATTTATCATTATCACGTATGCGCTAATAAAATACAAACTATTGATGTATTCGTATATGTTGACGTGCTGAAACAAACTGCTTAAATTGGTACCAATAGGAAACAGAAAGTAATATATGACTGCTATCGATAACAAAACAGTTATTTCATTGTGTTCTCTACTGATTAAGACAAAAAATTTAGAAAAATAAATTCCAGCCAGAACGGAAAACAGTAAATATAATAACACGTCTCTTAGTTTGATGAACTCAGAAGGTATTCTTGTTGCAAAGTGTAGCAAGGTTGTGATTGAAGCTATAATAAAAACTGAAAATAATTAGTTTCATTTCGTGAACAAACTATTAACACTATCTTTTTTGAATTAAATATCTTTGTAGTCTCGCTGATAACTATGTAGTTTCGGTTGAACAAATCATTAATTAGGTAGCCGTAAATAAATAATACTATAGAAGCGCAGTAAAGTAAACGTAGGCAGTTGTTAGCCAAATCTAAAAAATTTTCAGACCTTCTCTGATCTATTACGAGATCAAACTGTTGAAATGGAAGCAACGCGCAAAATATATGTGGCAAAACTCAAAACAACATTGTGCTCAGCAAGATGTAGAACTTATTTCTATTAAAGAAAGCTAATTTTATATCGATTGAAAAAAGACGCAGCAAATACTTAATAGAGCCTATCACATTTGTTTTTTTTTTTTGCTGCCAACTTGCTGCAAACTTCACAATCGCAAACTTCGGTAACATCGATTGTTAGAACGTTAAAATTAGTATTCGCGTTTGGAGCGTTTACAAGCAGATATTCGTTGTCTTCTGTTTTCATGTAGTAGTTGTTCTCTAGGTCTTTCTCAATAGTTGCCCAAGAGTAGTCTGAATGATACATCGAAATAATTTTTTGCTCAAAGGAAGCCGAACGCGGCGCAAGTTTGAATTTAAAGCGAAAAAAAAAATAGTCTCTTTTCTTAGTTCTTGAACATTTTTCTCAAAAATCTCATTTAGCCTATTGAGCATTTCAAGATAGTGTGGTGTTGCGAAACGATGAGGCGACTCCTCGGTTAGTGGTGGAGAATCAGTGTTTTGAATTGTTGTTATTTTGGAATTAAGCTGGATCGGCTGACTTTCTTGTTTCGTTGGACATTTTCACTGTTATTTGCATTTTTTATCTGATTTGTGTCTGTACTGACGTTGTTCTGCGAGTGAAGACGGTTGGAAAAATTATCAGAATAAAACTCGGGAAAGTCGAACGACAAAGGCGCTAAGTCGTTGGAAAATGTGTTTTTTAAACTTTTATCTAAATAAATATTGAGACTTTCAATTAAAATTCGTTGGTATTGGGCAAACGTAACCAAACCGTTTAAATCTTTAAACTTTAAAGACAATTCGTTGAACAATTCTGCAAGCAGGATTATGATCCGATCATCTAGTACCTTGACATTCGTAATATCATGATAGAGTTCTAAAATCGAAACTCCAGATAGTAAAATGTTTTGAGCTGCGAGCAAAAAATATTGGTCAGCATATATAAACAGCTCAAAATATAATTTAATAGGGTGATATATCACTGTAAACCCTATCGAGCAAATTTTTTTTAAAATTAATAAAAATTTCTTTTGGTCAACTAGATTTAAAATAGAGTTCGACTCATCATCGACTAATATAATCTCACTCTGCTGCAATATCAATGTAGCAAGCTGTACAATCAAAAGAATAAGTGCATCAGCCGATTTGTGAGCCTGAAAATCGTGCAACGGCTTGTTCATAACGGAGTCTCAATCTCACAAATTTCAAGGACTGTCTGCATACTCCTGACGTCTTTTCGTCTTTATTCATTAACAAAAAGTCATAGTGCAAGAAGAGATATTCCTTGACGGTTAATAATTCATAACAGCATGAAATGGGTTTGAGCGTTCGCATAATTGTTTTTGCGGAACAAATGAATTTGTCATTAAATATGATTGAACTATACATGAGACAATTTAACCTTGACGGTGAAAAGCAAACGTTCATCCGAAATATATTTTAGAAAGTTTATAAAGTCCACGCTCGTATTATCAACCGAAGCAATTAAATTTAAAGCTCCCTTGTTGATTTTGAACGACCCATTATTCAAACAATTTTTTTGAATCTTTTAAAATGTTTAGTTTGTGACACGCAAAGTACATTAGTTGAGAATGCAAAAAAATAAACGAAAACGTCAGAACTGGCTTTACTCCGTCAAATAAGAAAAACAAAGATAGTTTTTAAATTCAAGTGTTATTTAGTTTAAATGCATTACTTTAACAAGTCGAGTAGTAAAAGCTTCTGAAACATGGAAAAAGAAAAAAAAATTTTTTCAAAATAAAGAGAAGAAATAATTTCGAATTACAAAAATTCGGTGAAACATGAGTTTCCGATTCATCAGATTTTGAAATCTCATGTGACGGCGTTGATTTTTCAATCGAAAGTGACGTATCAGACGGATGCTTTGACGATTTGAGCGACTCTAACTCCACTTACAGCGATGATTTAGGGAAAAACCAAAAAGAAGATTTTTATGATGCTAACGCAATTGAATGGAGCAGTTTGTTTGTTGAAAAAACCTATAATTAAAGCTTTGACGGAAGCTGGGTACAAAAAAGCGCTCCAAATACAGAAAAAACTCATCGAAGAAGTACCTTCAGGGAAAGATATCTTACTGAACGCTCCTACAGGATGTGGGGAAAACCTTAGCCTACCTCGTTCCAACATTTCAAAGACTACTATCTATTCCTTTCATCGCAAGTCGTAAACTTCATAATAACACTATCGTTAAAAAAACTAACTTATCAGTGACCAAAATGCTCGTCTTACTTCCAACTCGTGAGCTGGCCGTGCAAACGTTTGCAGTTTGCGACAAAATTTGCAAGTATCTACCCCATCACAAGACTACTTTTATCAGGTGGTATTGATTTAGAACAACAGCAACTAGATGCTGGTAAAAATTTCGACGTTGTGATATCTACCCCGGCCGTTGTTTAGATTTACTGCTTAACTCGCATAAGATGAACTTCAGTTACATTGATATTTTTAATTCTCGACGAAGCTGACAAGTTAATAGACCTGGGTTTTTAAAGAAGTATGTTTGAAAATCGTGAATGAATGTGGCAGCCATCGCCAATTAATTTTGTGTAGTGCCACTTTATCTACTAAACTAAATGCTGTTTACAAATCATTATTAAAAGACGCAGTTGAAATCAACTTATATGATAGAAAATCTCAGTACTCGGAGTACTTTCAGAGTAAAAGCATTAAGAATAAGTTTTATTGCCATTAAAAACAATGAATATAGGTACGCTGCTTTGCTTAAAATATTAAAACTTGGAAATACAAGAAGGTACCAAAAAAATTTTGGTATTTTTCAATACGAAAAAAATGACACACTACGTCAGTTTATTGTTCAAGGAAATACCTGTGAATTTCGACTTTCTAGAGCTTCACGCTAATTTGTCTAATGACCAGCGTAAAAAAGTTATTTCTAAGTATGAACAAGGAAATATATCGATAATTTTTGCAACTGAAGTGATTTCTCGAGGTATCAATCTGGAAAACTTGGAACTAGTTATAAACGCTGAAATCCCTTTGGAAGAAAAAGCGTTCATACATAGAATTGGACGAACTGGCCGATGTGGAAGTTCCGGCCGTGCAATCACTATTTACGAATCGCAAAACGAAAGAAAAGCACTTTATAACATTTTCTCTAAAACTAAAAGTTCTGAAAAAGAAAAGTTCGATAAGTCTGAAACTTGGGACCTTTCTGATGTAAGTGAAGAAGTTAAACAAATTGCATTGGCGACCAGCAAAGTAAAGAAGCTTTTAAAGTTTGAAGAACTTCAAAAATCAGCAGAATCAACGTTAGCTAGGGCAGACAAAGTCTTAAAAAATGGTAATACCGAAAAAAAAAAATTGAAAAGAGAATGGCTGGATAAACCAGCGAAAAACACATTTTCGAGTAAACAAAAGAAATATAAACAGGATTAAGATACCCTTTTAAGTGCAAATATATAAACTGCAGAGTTTTAACACAGAAATAATTTGTTTATTTAATTTGCACAACACTTGAATAACCTACACATACACACTTCGTTTTTAATTAATTCTATAAATCCACACAAGTAAAGATAAGTGAGTAGATGAAGATCTATTACCTATCAACTTTAGTTGCACTTACGGCGGCTGAGCATATTTCAAGCGAAAGTTCAGATCATCACCACCACAAACTCGGTCACAACCATTTAGCAAATTTAAACGAAATTCTCCATCCACATGAGTCAGACACAATTAAAGTAGAACTTATAAATAATGGTGAGCTGGTTCCTAGTGTACAGCCTACTATAGCGGAAAACCCCGTCAGTCATCCAAAAGAATACGCGAATTTAATTGAGCCAAAACTTTACTGTCCAGAAGGCTTCAAAATGCAAGGACGCGCTTGTGTAAAAATCGATTATTCTGAGATTTCCAAAACCTGTCCTGATGGAACAATAATGGAAAACGAAAACTGCATAAAGTTCAAACGTACACCTGCCAATCCAATCTGTACTGAAGGAACATTATTGAAAAATCAGTTTTGTGAGATGACGGAGTATACGCCGTCTGCAATAGTATGTGACGCTGGTTTTGTGCTACAAGGCAACATGTGTATTCAAGAAAGAACTGAAACCCCTATTAATTCTTGTAAAGATGGATTTGTTAAACACGGAAACGATTGTGTAAAAGTAACTACGAACGCAGCTACTGTCACTTGTCCTCCTGGCTACGTTTTGAGTGGAAAGCACTGTGAAAGTTACGTTTACGAAAAGTCAATAATTGACTGTCCATTGGGTTATAAATTGATTAACGATACTTGTATCAAAATTTTGAGACAACATCCCTCCTACGTTTGCCCAAGAGGTTCAAGATCTCTTCCTGGAGAAGAAAAATGTATTAGTGATTATATTTTTAAAGCTGAGTTAAATTGCAATCCAGATGGAGATGTAAAGCATAAGAACTGCCATTACACAATAAAACAAAAAGCGAAATACACTTGCCCCGAAGGATTTATTCGTGAAGGTGAGCGTTGCATTCGGATTGAAGAAAAACCCTTAATAGCCACCTGCGAACCTGGTTACGTCTTAGAAGGAGATGAATGTGTCAAGAGCTACGTTCAAAAAGCGGATATTGTTTGTCCTAACGGTTCCGTAAACAAAGGAGGCAATTGTGTTTCAACAAGTACCATAAATCCCGACGTCGTTTGTCAAAAGGGATACAGTTTGATTGATGGCCTGTGTCAATTAACGCTTAGCAAAGCTCCAATATCAAGATGTCCCAAAGGATATAAATTTACATACGGGGACGAGTGTGAACTTGCTCTGTCTGTGTCACCAGAATTAGTATGTGATCAAAACAGCGTACTAAAGAATGGTGTCTGTGAAACTCGCATATATGAAAGCCAATACAAAGTTTGCCCAGCTGATTCGTTTGTCAACATAGCCGGAGACTGTTCTCAAATAATCAAGAAACCGCCAAAGCCGGTCTGCCCTGTCAACTATTCATTACACAAAAATGGGGAATGTGTAAGGAACTATACAGCTCCTGCCCTGTTCACATGTGAAACTGGTCAGGTTATCAACAACGAATGTGAACAAACTATATTATATCCAGTTGTTTCTAGTTGTCCAAAAGGTTACTTTGTGGTCAACGGTCAATGTGAACGCACAATTGTACTGGAAGCCCGTATTGACTGTCCCAGACGATACAAATACAAAAATGGATTTTGTGTTAAAATTTAATTTTTAGTATGGCTTTAAAAGATTTTTAAATTATAATTGAACAATAATTCAGTAAACCTAAAAGTGGTAAAATTTAGAATATTCATCAAATTTTATTTCAATTGGAGGGCTTTACTCTAATTCCTGACCGACCTACTGGGACTAATGAAGACCTTGTAGGTCTTCAGGTTGAAAAACTGTTTGAAAGAAGTCATTTTGAGAATATGTACAAGCTTTCTGTGGTCAGCAATGGCAAAAATTTTAGACAGACAGACTTACTACGGTTTTGCAAGAAGCTGAATTACGTCAACGAATACCAAGAAAACACTTATTTGAACATTGTTGAAGTGTTTATGATATTTGTTTTGTTACACAACGAATATGGTATGAACTTTCAACTTTACTTTAAAGTTTCTGACCAACTGAATTTACATCATCTTGCCGAAAAAAGATTTACACTACCTGATCGGACGCAGGAAGAAGTGCTGAATAAGTTGAAAACGTATTTCGGAACTTGTTTGCAGGTAGACGTTAAAATAAACGCGATGTATTACGTTTTGCCTTATGAAAATCGTGTCGATAGCCTTAAAAATATTCAAATGGCAAACAACCTATTCAAATATACATTGGAAAATTCTACTTTTATTCTGTCATGTTCAGAAACGTGGTTGTTTATTGCATATGAAAAAGCTGCCCCGAATAGCATTGCACATGTAGATTTAATAAAAAAAGTTTTTTATGATTTAGCCAAATATTTGCGAGAAGATGTTTTGCCGTGTGTTGACTTGCAGCTAGATCTCTACTACTGGTTCAGTTTTGTTCCATATCTCGAAAAAAGGCCAGCAATAGCTAGATACTCCAAAGTGACACACTGGTGCATCAGATCGGGAATTCGATTTGGCTGTTTGTTTGCGTTGTACCCTGACAACCCAGACAGATACCATTCCACGATGCTGGTCCAGGAATTAGACGATCTCTCCGAAATCGACCTAGTTGGCTACGTCCGCATAGCAATGCTTAACTACAAAAAACTGCTGATTATTTCCAGATCGAAAAATCACTATTGTTATTGCTTGGCAGACCGCAAAAAACAAACACCAAGCCAGCGCCAAATATTTTTATATCCAAAGAAAAAAAAATAAATATATATTAAATTGGTTTTAAAATTTATCGATAAATATTTTATGGCGCTAGCAACAGCAGGAGGTAAAAAAAAACCTTTGAAACAAGGTAAAAAAGAAAAAATAGACTTAGATGAAGAACAAATGAACTTTAAAGAAAAGCAAAAACTTGAAGCTCAGGAAATGAAAAAGAAAGCTGAGCTTTTAAAAAAAAAAAAATAAATAGCAATATATCTTGCAAGAAAATATTTTCTAAATATTAGTATTTTATTTTGCTATCATAGTTTTTCTTAATGTAATTTGATTATTATTTTATGTTGGTATGAGCGCTCTATGAGTTTGATAAAAATATAATCTATTATTATATGAAAGATGAACAGAACCATGAGCTTATAGACGAGCTCATCAATGAATACAACGCTTTACCACATGAACAACAGTCAATTTTTGAGTTTATTGTCAGTTTTTTAAACAACGAGTTGAACGTTGCGCTTCCAAAAACCCTGTTGAAATCTATTAATTTGCTCCAAGAAAATACACTAGAGTTTTCTGACGAGCAAAATATGACTAGTAAAGAATCTCTGGAAAGTGTGAGTGACAACAAATCTGTAAAGTTAGAAAGCACCGAACTGCGCAAACTAAACGAAACGGACGCTAAAGATCTAATAGAGTTCGGTCAGGTTTTGTTGTCGGTGTACAGACTTGTGAACAAAGGAATAATTCCAGATGACGACTTGATCGAGTATTTATACGACAAGGTAGATAACAATGTGTCTCCCATAATTTATAAAGATGAAGAAAGCCCAGCTAAGAAAGGCAATACGGAAAATGATTTGAACGACGAACGCGACGTGAAATTTAAATTTACCCGGGCTTCACTTGGGCTCAAAGCATTGAAAGAACCCGAAGAATTTGAGAAATTTTGCTGTGTAAGTCCTGAATTTGAAGAAGACTTGGAGTTTGGCGTGAAATTGTCCAAGTTCACGGACCTACAAGACACTTTGAAAGGGGTTTTCCTTCACCAGTACTTCCAAACTCCAATGCAAATTTATAACTACGTTGTGTTTAATGAGAACCAAATGCCTTTAAGTTTGCTGAGCAATACCTCGACACAATACAATACTAGTTTCTCAGAAAATTTAGAGGCAACGTTGATCTCACTTGGGAGACTGAATAATCGGTCAGTTTTGATCCAAAAGGCTTTGCCCTTGCTGAAAGTTATAAATACGCGGGCCGACACTGTGAACGTAGTAAATCCGCTTTTGCTGATAATCAACAGGTTCAGAAAAGTGAATTTCAACATAACAGTGCTCAAGTCTGCCTTCTTGTTTCGAGTTAAAATCGAACTTTTTAAAATTAGCAAGGCTTGGTCCGACGCACAGAACGAACGCAAAGCCAATTTGAAAATCTTGAAAGAAGAACTGTCGGCGAACGCGTTAGCAGACGAACAGAGAAATTTCCGAAAGGATGAAAAGCAGCGAAAGTCTCGAATGCGAGCGTTGCGTGAACATGATATGGAAAGCTACATTAAAATGATCAAAGAAGTCAAGAACGCACGGATACTAGAAATTTTGCAGAATACAGAGAAACTACTTGAAGAAATCGAGTCGAAAGTCCAAATCGAGATATCTGACATTTATGACAAAGGCGATTTAAAAACTGAGAACAAGATATGCAGCGAGTCAAACAGTCAAAAAACGTTGAACAACGCCAATGCAGAAGAGAAAAAGCCCACGAGCGTGGGTCTATTCACACGCGCCAACACTGAGAAGGTTACACAACCATCTTGTTTGGTTGGCGGTACACTAATGAACTACCAGCTGGTAGGGCTTGAGTTTCTCGTCAACCTTTACAACAACAACCTAAGTTGCATTCTTGCAGACGAAATGGGGCTGGGAAAAACGATTCAGACAATTTCGTTGCTGGCTTATCTTTACGAACACAAAAACAACAAAGGGCCGCACCTCATCGCAGTGCCGTTGTCGACTTTGTCAAACTGGATGCAAGAATTCAGTACGTGGTGTCCTATTCTCAAAGTGATTCTTTACTCGGGATCCAAAGAAGACCGGAAAATCTTGAACCAAGAGTTAACCTACAGCAAGTTCAACGTAATAATTACGACGTTCGAATACATTTTGCGTGAACGAAAGAATTTGGCTAAAATCAAATGGAGATATATAATAATAGATGAAGGCCATAAAATGAAAAACTACAAATCGAAATTCCACTCTACTCTGGCGGAGTTTAAGTCGACGCACAGAATTCTGCTTACAGGCACGCCGCTTCAAAACAACTTGAGCGAGTTGTGGAGCTTGCTGAACTTTTTGATGCCCAAAACTTTTAACTGCAGCGAAGACTTTGAAAAGTGGTTTGAAGAGCCGTTTAAAGACCAATACGAAAACAAGAACGATGTAGCTATGAACGAAGAAGAAAAGATGGTTATTATAAACCGGCTTCACTTAGTTTTGAGGCCGTTTATTTTGCGAAGGGTCAAAGCTGACGTACTAAACGACCTCCCGTCTAAGCGAGAATACATCGTTAGAATTTGCCTAACACAGTACCAAGAGTTTTTGTATAATCGATTAGTTAATAAGTGTTTAAATATATCCGATAATAAACAGCAAAAAGTATGCAGAAGTATAAGCAACGGCGTGATGCAGCTCAGAAAGGTTGTGAACCACCCATATCTGTTTGTCACCCAGTACGCCATAGACAAAAACATTTTGCGCTCGTCAGGCAAAATTGAAACGCTCGATCGAATGCTTTCGAAACTTTTGATAACAAATCACAAGATTTTGATTTTCAACCAAATGACGTGTGTCATGGACATCCTTAGCGACTATTTCATTTACCGTAATTACAAGTTCCACCGGCTCGATGGAACGATGAGCATGACGGAGCGTCAAGAGCGCATAAACGAGTACAACGACCCGAACAGTAAGATTAACATTTTTATGCTCAGCACGCGAGCGGGGGGCCTTGGGCTCAATTTGCAAATCGCAGATACTGTTATTTTGTTTGACAGTGACTGGAACCCACACGTTGACTTGCAGGCTCAAGCTAGAGCGCATCGAGTGGGGCAGAAGCGCGAAGTACGCGTTTACAGATTTGTCACGCTGAGCCCTGTTGAAGAGCTCATATTGTCCAAGGCGGAGTACAAATTGAACTTGGACGAGCAAATCATTCAAGCCGGCATGTTCAGCACGAAGTACAGCGAACAAGAGCGCTCTGAAAAACTGCGGTCTTTAATTTACCAAAAAAGCGACCACGTTTCCATTACCGCTACGTCGCCAAGCGAACTCTGTTCGTACCTAGCTAGGAATACAGAAGAACTAGACTTGTTCCTGCAAATGGATAAAGAATTATTTAGCAGTGAAATTTATGAAAGGTTTGATGAAATCGACGAAAACTCCTGCGCTACCAGCATCAATACGCCTGCGGACCAGTCCAGCGTCAAATCGGACAAAATGGACGACGTTTCGAACGAAATTGCAAAGAAAGACAATGAAAGGATAAGAAAACTGCTTGAACTGTCGGGGCGGTACATCAAGTTTGAAGAAATTCCACAAGATGTACTAGTTGCCAACGTAGATCAGGAAGAATCGCCTTTCAGTCCGTCGCCGAAACGTTACTCAAAGCTGAAAGCAGCTCAACGCCTACGAGAAATGCAAGGCGAGATTTACTCATCGAGCGAGGAATACAATCCTTTCTCGAACTCCAGTCTTTCGGACGAGCTGGAAAACGAAACTTTGTTCGAAGACTCGAAAGAAGTGCTCGACCCGCTTTTGTCAGACACTCTCAAATTAATTAAAAACGACACTAAACGCCGTCGAACTAACGCATAACGCTTTTCTGTAATCGATACATAACTTTATTAAAACTTAAAGGGGGATGCCTTTTTATTATAATATTTTTTGCGAATTCGTTCAGCATCTGATTTTTGTATATTATCTTTTTGTGTTTTGTTGACAGCCTCGTTGTTTAAAAACACATCTAAGCTCTGTTCGGTGTTCCGTTTGTTTTTGGAAATCCCATAAGAGTCTTGGAAAGAGTTTTTAAAGAATGAGTCGTTACTGAAGTTCGCAGGATCGTTAGACTGCGCAAAGTCGATTTGCTCGCCGTTTGAATCTCGGCAAACTTTTTCTTGACTCAAACCACCGCAACTAGAATGATTTTCTAGGCTGCATCCGTTGTCTTTTTGAGGCTTAGATTCCGTACAGTGAATTGAATTGGAATATTTCGCGTTGATGTCGTTTTTTATTGGAAAATATTTGTTTTCCGCTGAAGTGCGTCGTTCTATGGACACGTTCTTTAGATTTTTCTGTTTTACACCCGCTTCGTGTTTTTTCAATTGTTCTTTAAGCCGTGCAGAACTCATTTCTTCAGGGAATAAAACAGAAATATCAGGATGTGGCTGACCTGTGTTGACTAAGTTTACGAGTTCGTTGCAGTCAAGACGTTCTGCAGAACCGATTGTTGCCTTGTAGGGACACGCTTTATCTTCGAATTCGAAGAAAAAATCTTCTTTACTATCTGCGAAAGTAATAGAATTTCCTCCTTCAAAGTCGTCAAACCGGTCAGGCACGAAAGTGTATTTCAAACTGTATTTCTCTGCAGACTGCGGGTTTTCGAAATTTGCATTTTCTCTTGTTTCAGACTTTTTGCCTTTTTTCGTCAGATATTCCGTGTAAATCGACTCGACTGAGCTGATTATAAGCCCTTCTTCTTTTAACGACAACGCATTTTGGTCTATTTGCACAGTGCTGTTATCGTCACAAGAAAATTCGTCGTACTCGTTTTCGTATAAATAGTTGGGCTCCATTGACAGTTTGTAATTCGTAGTGATTAAGTGAGTACTTAAGTCATCATTGTTGGTGCCAGTTTTGTGGTCCAAGTCGTTGCTATAAGCACGTAAATTAACATTAGAAGACAAATTGACTTTCATATTGTCAGACATATCTGCGCCTATGTTTTTATGAGTATATTCTGAGTGATCGTCTGAATTTTGTGAGCCGCTACTGCTGGCTGGGTTATCTAAGTGTGTCAATACAGTATAGTCTTGTAAATAGTCAGAGTTTAAAGACACAGACTTTTGATCGAGATGATTAAACAATTTTCCTGGACAACTAGTAGGCAATTGGTCTGAATCGACTAACGGAGATAGGATATTTGTTTTTTGTAGAGCCGCGTTGAAACAGTCAGAAACCGGTTTGGCGAGGCTGTCTAAATCTGTGCTGTTTGAAACACCAGTTTGGTTAGTTTTTCTAAAAATATTTTCTTTCCATAATGTTTTCACATTAAGTGTGTTGAAAATTGAAAAATTATTTTCGAATAATTTACGCGATGGTTCAGGCGTGGGTTTTGGGCTTTTGGCTTCGCTACCGAAGCGTGGACTACTAAGGTTTTCAGCACCGTTTGAGTTGCCAATATTAATTAGCTCGTTCGACACTGCCGACAAGCGATCTTTTAGTTTATTTTCCTGGTTTTTATATCTGTTTCTGAGCGCGTTAAGGAGATTTTCCTGTGCAAAATATTTTTCTTTGTATTCTCTTAAAAGTCTAATTTCGTTGTCGAGCTCCGTAATTTTCGAGTCGTAATTGTAAATTAGTTTGCCAATTGAATGGCAAAGTTTCTTGTACAAACTCATGTTAGTTACGAAATTGTTGAAGTCAGAAAGTTGAGAACCTTGAGACTTCTGTTGCATGTATTTGTATTCCCCGCTGTCTGGAACGAAAAGCTCAAACATTTTGTTTATTTTTATTTGATCAGCAGACTCAATGTATTTTTGTTGGCATAAGCTGATTATTTCTTCTCTGGTTAAATATTCGAGCTGGTAAAATTCGACGTCTTTAGGATAAGTAATGGGGTCGTCTGCTTTACACAAAAAACTCGAAATATTTTTTTTTAGTTCAATATTAGTTTGTTCTGAAAACTTGAGTTTGCGTAGATTTGATTCATATTGCGAGAATTTCTTTAAGAATTTTCGTGACTCAGGCTTATAGAGAAACATTTTAATTTCTAAGCCTAGCACAAGCAGTTCGTGTTTCAACAAAAACGGAAATTTGATTGTGTCGAAACTCTCGAGGTACAAGTAATTAGCAAATGTAAAACAAGAAATCATGATTTCGAGTGACAAATTTTCTAGATAATCTATCTGAAACGTGGATATACTTCTTTCATGCAAATGTAATTTGTACATAGACCATAAATTGCTCGTATCGTTATTTGGTTTTTGTAGTATTTTAGCTATTACAAACAAAGACAAGAAGATTTTTTGTTGTATTTGTCGAAGGCTGTTAAAGTTAGGCAACTCGCAGTTTATAGAATTACCAGTAGCATTAGTAATTGTCTCGATGTTAAATAAAACTTCTAATATAACGGGGAATGCGAGCTTTAAAATTTGTAAATAAATCAAGTCTGAGCAGCCATAAGATAAAAGTTCAATCTGCAAGAGTTTCCTGCAAAAAAGTTCCAGCGACTCTTGTTTGTACGGTGCGTCAATTTTTAAATACTCTGGATCGAGCAGCAAATAGCTGTTGGCAAGCTGGTCCGCGAGTACAGGACTGTTGAAAAGTATCGTGGCAAACGCAAAATAGTATTTTTTGTAGCGCATCAAGTGAAAAAGCAGCCAAACTGTATTTTTTTCAACGAGCAGATTCGGAGATAGCAGTTTGATGTTTGATAAAAGCACAGAAAAAAAAAGTATCGCGTAGTTGCATTGATTACTGAGGTTTTGAAAGCAGCAATTAGATTGCTCTGTGCTGTAAATTAAAATCTGGAGAATATAGTTTAAGATTCTATCAAAATATTTTGGAAGTCTGCTCTTTAACAAATACTCTTTAGAAGAGGCGCTAGTAAGCAGTTCGCACTGTAGTGTTAATAATATTGTGTAATAAAATTCTAAAATGGATCCTAAATTACAGTTTAGACATTTTTTAGTCACATCTATTTGTTCATTAACCACGTTGGCGTCTGTAACGTTGGATTCATCATTCGATTCGCTCAGGACAGACAATAGTAAATCGAGAAACAGGTAATACTTTTGAAAGTTAGTGAACAAAAAAATCGAAAACAGTTCTTTGCACGTTTCTTCGCGTTTGATGAACTGGAAAATAGAAACCAATTTGTTGACTTCCACCATTTTTTCCGTAGAACCAGCTAGCAATAAAATATTGCTGATGTTTGCCAAAAAATCATTGTTAGTTAAAATTTTGCAGAATGAAAGGTCGTACTCACAGATTTTAATAATTAGTTGAAGGCTGAATATCAGTGGCAAACTATCAAAAATCCTGTCGTTTGTCTTTTGATCAATTTTCGTGATGGTCTGCAAAATGCTGGCTAGTTTAGTAGAACATAGAATCTCGTTTAATTTCTTGCTTGATATCTTGTCGCTAACCTCAGGAAAACTTTGTAAAAGCATGAAAAAGTAAATCAAGCACTTTAAGCACAAAACCACGAGGTCTTCTGCGTCATCGAGTTTAAGAGATATTTCAAGAGTATTCGTAACTAAATCTAGCGAATCGGAAAGTTGAAAAACATCTGCAATCATACTGGAAATTTCTTCTCGTTTGTTGACTGTGGAGGAGTAATACTCTAGCTCTATGAAAAAATCCGTTATCATTTGAATTACCTGTATCTTCAACAGATAGAAGCTTTTGAAAACTTCATTGGATTTTTGAGCAATAGAAAATGGACAGTCTTTCTTGACCAGCTCCTTGAGTTTGACAACTATTGGGGAAAACTCTCGTTGCCAAAGAAGTTGCACATACGAGACTGCGTGAAAAAAATTATTCAAGGTTTCAAAGGAGGAAGCAGCTTGATCAGTCGTGAAACTTTGATCATTGTACATTTTAGTGTACTTATCAAATTTCTTAATCAGCGAAAAAAGTGCTTCTAATTCGTTGATCTGCAGATCTGAGCCACGCTTTACATTCTCGAACGTTAAACTGTTGATTTTGCTGTCATCACAAAACTTGGTGTTGTTTATCAAGTAATCGTTAAATGTAGTTTGTAAATTCCTTTGCATTGAATAAATTTTTTCTGGGCATAAGGAGCTAGTATAATGTCGAAATACTTAGATTTTCGGATTTATTTCCTACAAATTATTGATAAGCAAATTATTTGCTCCGGAGTGCAAATTAGCAAAGTATTATTAATAAAATAGCGGTTAGGCAAAAAGAAAATATAATTAATTTTAAAAAGATGAAAAAATAGAGATTTAATAGAGCTATAAACCGAAATAGCGATTATGATGATACCCGATATATATTCAGCTCCAGAAAAAGACGCCCGTCCTACACACGATTACACAGACCAGTTAAACGAACTGCTTAAATCAGTTTCTCATGAGTTTGACATGGGTCAACGCGAAAGTGTGGAGGAAGCGTTGCTCGCTTTAGAGAAATCAGCGCGCCTTGTAAGTTCGACGATCGATCAATTTTTAGACGTTTGACAGCGCAACCGTGTCAGCCATTGCGCTGTGGCTGATGAATAGATATCAAAATACAGGCGATTTAGACCGTTACATCAAGTGGGCGTTCAAAATATTCTTCCGTCGTAACCAGTTGAAAAAAGTGCATATTGATGTAGTGAACGCTGCTTACGAGTTAATGCTTAAACTTGACGGCGAAAACAAAAACTTGTTGATCGATTTTTTGTTGCGCGTAAGTTCCAACAAAATTTACTTGGAAATTCAAAAGTCTCGCGTGACGTTGATAAAGTCGAAAATGCTCGAAACCGAAGGAAACATTGTAGAAGCGGTTAAACTGCTGCAAAGCGTGAAAATCGAGTCGAATGTGCTTGTTTCAAAAGAAGAACAGATAGATTATTTACTAGAAGTAATACGTCTCTTAGCCTATAACAAGGAATTTCTGCATCTACACGTGGCTTCCAAGAAAATTTCCCTCGAAAGTTTCAAGACTCCGAGTTTGAGCACACAAAAACTCATATACTATTACTATCAGTTCAAGTACCATTGTTACGTAGAAGACTACTTCGAAATTTTCAAAGACTTGCTGATTTGTGCTGAAACCGACTTCAGTAATGTCGACATAAAGAGACTGGAAAATTCGGTATTTCCAGATAGCATGAAAGGCTGCAGCGAAGAAACGTTGAAACTTTTTTACGTACAATACGCGTTGATAACCCTTCTGATAACGCCGTTCCAAAAGGACAAGCTAATGCGTTTGAAATCCCTTATGAACGATTATTACCGTTACTTCACCAACCAACCTGCCATATTGAGTTTGTCGAGCAAGCTTTGCTCCAACCAACTAATTTGCTGGGCCTCGACGGAAATCGACGAACTGCATAAAAGCACTTTTTTCCAGCATGACTTTGTTATTGATTCGTTCGAAAAAAAACAAGATCTGCTGCTGAAAGCTATGGTTCAGCATAACATCATGGTGAGTTACAATTTCTACTCGAAAGTGAGCTTAAACAGGCTGGCCCAGTTTTCGGGCGTTGATGTAGATGTCGTTGAGTCCCAGCTTTCTTTCATGATAAAACAGCATTTCATCAACGGAAAAATTAATAGACTCGACTTTATTGCAACTTATGAACAAGAAAACCAAGTATCCCCCGTGGCTTCGTGGTCTTCGCAGATTTTCAGTGTCATAAACTCGCTGGACGTCTGTTTCAAACTAGCTGAAAAAGCTCCTACTTACGCAAAGGTCGAAAACTCAGCGTAATTAACTGCTCTACCACGAATTATACATCGATATTAAATAACACGGCCGTTTCACGTTGGCATTTATATAAAAACGCAAACTATTAAATACATAAAAACTTAAATCAATCCAATTGAGTCCAAATAGAATTTTGTTTCAAACAGAAACTGATTATTGAAATAGATTCAGTCAACAGTCTTCTGTATCTTAATTTGGCGAGAGTTAGTGGCTTTCCGCGAGTCAAGTTTCTGTCTTCCTCCCCGCATTCGTCTCGATACAAACTGCCCCAGACTGTCATACAACAGTTTCGTGGTCGCAACAATACCAAAAAAATTAAGGTGCTAGCCGGGTTCAAGAAGACTCCAATTCTAAAGTTGCATTTATGGACGTGTTGCGCTAACGGATTGTTTAGGCGGAAAAAAGTGGCCCCATTTGTCTTTACTTGACAGCACACGTCGTGGCAGATACTTGCGCCGCAAAACAAACAAATGTACAAATTTCCAATGGGGACGTGCAAAATAGATTTTGGCAACTGGGTTTTTAGCATGCTCGAGTGTATGAACACTTCTTTGGGTATGGCTTGCATCATCGTTGAGTGAAACAATAAATCAAATGATTTCGGAAGTGTGATCAGTCTGTGCTGCCACAGGTTCACATACACGTCGTACTGTACGTTTTTAGACTCGCTGTAAATCTTCAAATAACTGTTATACATTTTGATTTTGGCCGGACAATCAGGATCAACAAAGAAATTTTTATATTCGTTGAAACTACTTTGACTGTGCATTTGGGTAATTGGATGCATATACCACCAAGCGAGTTTAGTTTTTTCTATGCTGTTTTGTGCATTCTCGAGCTCAGACGTGTTCTGGAGCATTGAAGACGGCTGGGTACAGTTTTTCTCAATGTCATATAAGAAATCCTCGGACTTGTGGCTTTTAACGACCAAATGGCAATTCAAGTTCATGCCACTTGAATCCAAAATAGAACCATTTGCTTTGATTGGCTGCAGCTTGTTAGAGCTTCGGAAATACCAACAATCGTTCAAACTGTCAATGATGAGTTTTAAGAGTTTTTCGCATGCCTCTGCGTCAAATGAAATTTTGTCGTTTTGATTTGTCTTTGTGAGCAAGTCACCAAAAAGAACTTCTAGAGGTTCTAAAGGTGTGCCTTTTATTAACAGTAAAAACATTTCGACAATATTTTCGGCTGTCAGTTCTTGGTCAAGCCCCAACGTGTCAATTAAAGTAGATATTCCTTCTTCATTATAGCTACCATCTGCCTCAGTGGCTAGTATGTTATGGAGAAGTCTTATTCGTCTGATGAATGGAATGACTCCAAACAACGTTGTGATAAAAAAAATCGGAAGAGAATCAATGAATGACTTCTTAGTTTGTGTTGTTGGATCTGGCGTTACCAGTTTGCTTTTTGACAAGCCGTGCGGCGTAGACAGTTTAGAGAAGTAATTTAACTTTTTTTTGTTAATGAGGTTTGTGTTTATTTCGCCTATATTCTCGTTTTGCGATGCCAAAAATTGAGCGAAACGTATGATTATCTCATACGGAACTTCGCAAAAAGAACCTTTTACGACACTGTTGTTTAACTTAGGATTCAGATCGGTAATGTATTTTTTATGTATATGGCTGTAACCCTTGATTAAATCGCTTGTTTCGCAGTCTAATGCATGTTTTTGAACTAACAAATTTCCATAGTATTGATTAACATTATCGGGTCCGTTTTTAATATCAAAAATATTGTGCATAATATCATTGTTGAAACTGTCTGGTTTGAACCCAGTCGCCAAGGTTGGAACACTTGCAAAAGTATTGATAAGAATTCGCTTTTTGACGTCTTTAATATCATTGTCAGTGTCTTTAAAAACGGCTTTCGCTGAATGTGACTTCAACACTTCATCAATAGCCTTTTCCTTAAGCTCTTTCATAGTAAAGTTGTCATCATGGGATTTAGAAGTCGTACAACTTGAAAAGTTATAATGTCGCGGTACTTCAGAATAAACTTTATCACTCACAATAATATTTTTAACGACCTGAATACGCATTGCCTCTGGATTATCTTCCCAAAGATCGTACTGAAACTCAGTCTCTTTTTTTAAGATTGATTTTGTGCAAGGTATCTTTGCTTTTTCGGGATATTGAACGAAAATTTCGTTTTGTTTCGCGCTAAAGTAGTCGTTTATCACATTGAATGGCGGTCTCACTTGAATTTCGTCTATACTAGAATTTTGTTGCTTATGAAGCACTTTTAGTATCAATCCTAAAAATTTCAGAATGTATGTGTTTTCTTCAACCAAATATGTTTTCATATTTAAGTATGAAGCGTAGTAAGCTAGGGTTTGTGCAAACTCTATCAAAAAGAACGTCAGTGTTGTTTGAAATATCTCAAATTCGCTATTATCTGAAAATGCAAGTATCATAATAGTTCTTACGTACCAACAAAACCGTCGCTGCGATTCGTCAAAACTTTTTTGTATTGAAATATTACAAAGATCAAAGTCATTGGAATATTTAATTTTATCGTTTTTCGAATAAGGCGAATAACAAGTCCTACTATATAGGATGCACGAAAAAATATTGTATTTGACGAGATCAAAAGCCGTTAGGGTATCTTCCTCCATGAGAGAGAAATGATTTTGTTTGGAAAAGTATTTTACCAGATCGAGGCTTTTTAGCTCTTTAGCACAATTTTGGAGATACGAAAAGAACGTTTTGAACAAATTTTTTCTCACATCCGATATTTCATCCTTGAATAATCTGCGCATGTCTAGTTCTTCGAGAATAATGGTATGGGCAATGGAGTCACTCATAACTAGAAAAGGATTAGTAAAAATTAAGTGAAGAGAACTATTGGAAAAATACTTTTCACTATTGTAACAGCATTGTATTGGAATGGAAGGCATATTGATAGAAAAATGCGCCGATATAATAGATCCAATATTCGAAATTTCAGAATAAATTGGTGAAAACACTAACTTGGGTAGGAGTTGAAAACAGAGAGAATTACACAGTAGAATCTTGGCCAGAGTTTTGCGATAAGTAACAGACTCCATTATTAAAGGTAATTTGATCATCTTTTCTATCAGTAAACACTTTTGATGTAGAAATTTGTACATTGAATTAAAAAATTTTTCATCATTGGGGTAATCACTCATTATCTTAAGTTTGTTGATTGGAGATTCGAAAAATCTTTTTTTAAACTCTTTTGTTGTATCTTCTTCTGCCGGGACAAGCAGACAGTTGAACCGTCTATTGCAGTACGGACAATGACAATCTTCTTTTTCACTATTCATTAGCCACGGATTAGAAATGTGTTCTGAAAACCGCGCTTTGTACATTTCTTCATCAATATTTTGTGCTTCACAGTATTCCTGGGTGAGTGAACACTTATTAGAACTGGAGTTTTTTAATATTAGAGGCGTTTTGTTATTTTCTCCGTCGATTAAAGAAGCTTTACTAGAGCTGTTTGTTTGTTCAGCTCTATTTGAAGAGTCTAGCACTTCAAAGTCTTCCATGAACCCTCTTACCTCGCTAATTGAATTTGAATTTGCGCAAAAGCCAAGCTGGTTGTCATTTATGTCGTTTGGGTTCATCATAGTTATTAAGGTTCTAAGTTGATTCATAAAATTAGATGTATTGAAAGAAACCTCGCCGTTTTCTTGTGGATCTTGGTTTAAATTTAGCTCTGAATCAAGAGCAGTCGGTACTTTTTCTGTGTAGTGAATTAAATTTGTATGCTCGTAAAAACATTTTCTATGCATTTTATGTCCGCACGAGAACCAAACGTAACTCATGTGATGAGTTTGATTATGATGTTGCGAGTTTAACATGTAATTGAGCCAAGACATGTCGCTATTTTTGTTTCTAACTGCTTCGCAACATTGATAAATTAAATCTAAACGCTTATTCTCATTAGTAATGTATTCGTTGAACCAGTTGAATACGGTTTTAAACGAATCGTTAGAACCGTTAAAATACTTTGTAATTTCTCGCAAGAACAGGGCGGAACGATAAGGTCGTACTAAGTTGTTATATGAATTGCGCCCGTGCCACTGACTGAACTGATAACGAGACAAGCTTCCCAAAGGACCATCAACTGGGTTAGCTAATTTTTTGCAAACAATACATAACTCTTGATCTTTTGTACAAGTATTTTCTAGATTCTGAAGATCTTGCTTTAATTGTTGTTCAAATGATAAATCTTGCAATCCAACAATTTCTGATAAATCAAACAATTCCTGTTTCGCTACGAATGCTTTCATAATATCGCTTTGCTTTTTCTTCATTTTATTGTGAACTGTTTCGAGCTGTTCTTTCACAATATTAGTCAAACTAGCTTCATTGAAAATATCAGCAGACTGGTCCGGAAAAAAACATTCTAATATACGGATATAGGCTTTTATTTTTTCATTACCGTACTTCAAATGTTGTTCTGTTATAACAAATAATATTTTCAAAATCGACGTTTCTAATTTTTTCTCATCCTGAATTAGTGTTATTTTAGTGGACAACAGCGTTTTAATCATACTGAATTGTTTACAAAACTGATATATGTGGTCTAATTGGACGTTGTTAAGATCCAAAGAAAACTCGTTGTTGCTTTGCTTATCGAATTTGTGCTCCAACTTGCTCTCACAAATGTAAAAATAGATCAGTATGAATACAACAGAATAAATTGTTTTTTCTGGGAAAAGGTTGTAAGTATCAGTATCAAATAAATTTTCTTTTTTCAAAATAGAAGATTCATCCAAACATTCGATTTTGCCTTTAAAGTGTGACGCAATCATACCAAAAAGTAAACTGAAAACAGTTGCCCAAATTTCAGGTTTCGTTCCTAGAGTACATATATTCTTAGTATATTTAGCAAAAAGAATTTTTTCCGTTTCTTTACATTCTGGTTCGTCGTTTGTAGAATCATTTATAAGGCTACAATAAGAAAAAATTTTATCGAGTTCATAGTATTCGCTCAACGACTCGAACCAAATCCTGCAGTTACTAGTTTTATCGTCTTGTGATTCTTCAAGTATCCATTGATGAAGTAATTCAGCACACACATCGTACTCCTCGTCGTCGGTGTAAAGAAAAAATGGATCAAAATACCTAACGCCAACTTTAGATAACAATGATTTTTTCAATGATTCTGCATCATTTAATAGTCCTCCAGAATGGTTTTGAATGTTTTTTCTAATGAGATTATCGTTCCAAATCCACTTATTCAAAATTTTCTCGCAGCAGGACACGTAAGTAGAACTGGAAGAAAGATTAATAACGTCACTCACACATGCGATGTATGTTTGTTTTAACGACAAAAGTATAATGAAGTATTTTTGTAAAATATAATTTTCGATTTGCTTGAAGGTTATATATTTGTAAAGAACGTCAGACATGCTGTTAATTCCGAAAGAAAGTAACGGTGAATTTATTGGATTAAGCAACGAACCAAAAAACTTGAAAAGTCTGTTTGCAACAGAGAAAAGTCTGAATTTATAAGGAGTTGATTTTTTGTCAGACACAAAGTCATTTAAGTCGTCTAAGGAGTAAACATTCAATATTCTTTTAAATACCCACAACAATTTTTCATCATCATTCTTTTCTAGACAATATTCAAGTATTGAGAACACTGCTAATATATCAATTTCTTTATAGTACGACGCCCAATTATACTTTTGATATAAACAAACCTCATGAGAAAGAGCAATCCCATTTCTGATCCACAAATTAGAAGCTGAAACTTGATCTTGTAACGCAAGAGCTCGCAAATTAAATTCTAACAAATTTTTAATAGTGTCAAAATTTAGCTGCAACATATCTTCAAATACTTGACTCATGTTGTGTCCAGTCTGAAAACAAAGTTGAATAAACTTCCAGAAACATCTAACAAGTGGGATTTGAAATGTTATTTCACAATTTTCTAACGGATTTTCAACAAGATACGGAACTTGTTTTTGCTTTTCAAAAACTTCATTTTCTCGTATTTTATCGAATTTTCTAAGAATGACCGTCAGGATTACTTTACCTAACTGATTTTTAACGAGTTTAAAACATTCTTGATCAGTTGAAAAAAATTGCAATACAGACGAAATACAAGTCAATAACTCTGTCGTCAGAATATACGCATTCGACCATTTAATTTCATCGTCGAACTCAATGTAGGTTTCTTTCAAACGCTTATAGCTGGTGGTGTGTTGAGCTTGATCACATAACACTAGCCATCCATCATACCAATACTCTTTAATGTATTTATCAACACGATTTTGTGAATGATTATCTGAAACTATTAGCGATCTAAGGATTGCTTTATTATCAACAATGGCGGCTCGAATATCTGAAAGCACGTGTAAGAGTCTTTTACGAGAGTATAGCGAATTAAATGAGATCTGCGAACTATCCCCAATATTAGGGAGACAATTAGAAAATATATGTTTTGTAACTTTGAAAAGCAGTTTAACCAAGTTATGGTGTTCGAGCAGATGTAAAATAACAGATTCGATGCAGAAAAAATGAACAGTAATTCTGTGAACGAAATTAGGCTCGTAAAGCAAGAAAATCTTGTAATAGACAATAAATTCTTGCGCAAAATATAGCTTAAACTTGTCATCATACATGAAACTTAAACAAAAAGAGGCGAATTTGTCATAGATAGTACTAATCCCGTTCATTAAAAATCTAAAACTATTATTAGAACTTTTTGAATGCTTGTTAATGGAGATAGCACTTAATAATAAAAATGTGATAACTAATGAGCCTTGAGAATTGTAATCGTGATTTATACTTTCTAAAGATGTATCTCTATTGTCGCTCGTAGAAGTATTCATTTTACTTTTTGTGCTTTCATCATTTCTAATAATGTCCGAAACTAGTTCCACGAACTCAGTTTCTATACCTCGAGTGCTGTGATTGATATCCCAGCCGAGAGTTATTGCTAATGGCTGCACCGATGGTTTCATTTTCAAAGCACTAAAAAGAAGATCAATATTTTTCTGATCATACAAAGCGCGACAGGTCACAAGCTGCTGACTGCAAATAAATTCCTGATCGTAAGATAGCACTAAGCAGTTAACTATGAGTTTTCGTATGCACTGATGTAACTGCGCTAGATCTGACAAAAATTTAAGTAACAAAGTGTAAGACATCAACAGCTCGGAAGGAGCTGCGTACATCGTTTCGGTAGGTTTGTTCATGATTAACATGAACAAATCCATCAAAGTTAAATTGAGTTTTTTAACAACGAACAACGTAATAATTAGAACGCGCAGAGACAATAAAGGATGAATCACCTCGACAATTTTGTTTTCCCCAGTGTCGACTTCGTTAAAGAATTTTCGAATGAACTCGACAGCAATCTTAGTTTTGCTGGGTTTGCAACCTTCAGCTTCAACAACCTTAGCTCCGGTAACAAAAGCATTTATCTTATCGAAAATTGAGTTTAATGGTACGTGTTTTTCGCAAAACCCGTCCGGGTTCCAGATCTCAATATTTCCGCAGTCGCAACAACCGCCAGCTTGGTTGTGGTACATCACATAATCATGTCCGTGGTGGTTACTTGCAAAAAAACACCGTGAACACATACAAGAATTGTTGACTTTAGCGCAAGTGTAGCATCTATATGCTGTATGCTCGCCTGACCAAAACGTATTGCAGTGAGAACTTTGGAAAGGAATAGAAGAGATGCAGTTTTCCGCTTCTTCTATGTTGATGATTTTATTTTTGGTTATCGGCACAAGTACGTCACAACAGGACCACTTCTTAACAGAAGTTTCAGAAACCGAAC
This sequence comes from Dermatophagoides farinae, assembly GCF_024713945.1. Taxonomy (NCBI): domain Eukaryota; kingdom Metazoa; phylum Arthropoda; class Arachnida; order Sarcoptiformes; family Pyroglyphidae; genus Dermatophagoides; species Dermatophagoides farinae. The sequence continues at coordinate 399,523 of NW_027461518.1, read as the reverse complement.
AGTAGAATAACTTGAGCGTTATAAGCAGGGATTCTATTTTGCAGACAGCGCTAATTAAATCAAAAATAATATATATCCGATTCACAACGTTTGAACAGCCAGCGTTGTCTTTTGAAACAACTTGCTGCGAATCTAGCGAATGAATGTTGTTTTCCAATAAGTTTGAGACGTAAATTGCAATGTTACACGCACTTTCAAACGAAAGAAGTAGGCTTTCAGCTTGTTTTGCTCGTTTGTTCTCGATGCTGTAACTGCAATTGTTTACGTTGTGTTCACGGTCTGTTTTTCGAGTCGGTTTTAAGCTTGGGTATTTATGGATTTCACTAAGAGTCTCGTCCACTGAACAATTAAACTGTTTTTCATTTGAAGTTATGTCAACTTTTTCACTTATATCAACGTCATTCGACACTTCTAACAAAGATTTCGAAGTTGAAACTGCGGACCTGTACAATAATTCGCTTGACAAAATTAAGATATCTTCTATGGTCAACTGCTCAAGGTCAAATTCAAAACTCGTATGGAGCTTCAGAAAATCTTTGAACAGTTGGTATTTTTTACCATGCCTGCCCAATACAGTCTTCATAAAGTCAGATTCACAGACACAAAATATCTTTTTTTGACTGCTGCACCATCCTAGTGTTACTAACGGCGAAATTATTTTGTACAATCATTTAGAAAACTAGCAGTTTCAGACGTAACCCTGTACTTTGTTTTTCATAACAAATAAGTTTATGCAATATTATAAAGATTACAATATAAAGACACAAATAAAATTATTCTTACTGTTGGGCAGTTTTTTTAGATTGCTTTTTCAAGTTTTTCAAATGTGTTCTAGCCGCTTTTCGACCTTCGGAAGACCCTTTTTTCCCTTTCTTAATTCTTTTTAAAAATACGTGATCTCCGTATCTCGTTAGCTTAGCTGAGCTTCCCATATATTTTTTTGTTTTTTAAATATCTAAAAAAATAAATTAGATTTTATTAATTTTTTAAGCCAATTTTTTATAAATTAATGAATATTTTTCGTCAATTATTGATTGGGACGATCTTTGTCAAAGGCTATGACACTTGTAAAAAAGAAGGTGAAGTTTGCAAAAATAACTTCGAGTGTTGTGCAATGCTAAACTGTGTGAAATTATCAAATATAGACGATCAAAACACTATTGATAATTTAATATTACACAATAAAGGTTTAGATGGGTCAACGGATAAATTTATAGAAAAAAAATTTATGACTGTCAAAAATGCGCACCTACCACTTGCTTTGCAAAACCAACTAGACGCTGGTTCAGCCAGTATTTGTCTACAACACAAAACAATTAAGTTATATCAATAAATAAGTCTAACTAGTAGTAACTAATTACATTAACAAAGCGGTGTCCGCTTACCAAACATAAAGATATTTCACCTTTTAAATTAATTAGTCAGCCGAATACATTTCTTAAAAGTGTCGAGTGCTGGCAACAAAGTAGATTTTAATCTGTTTTCGAGTATTTCTTTTTTGGTTATAAGTTGAAAAAATTCCTGTGTCTTATAACCGTTGAAAGAATTGATTTCAACGACGATTTCTTTTGAATTTTTCACGCCCAAAACAATTGGGTTGCACATATTTATCGCGCTTTCAAGCTTTAACGATTCTTGATCAAGCGTGTTAAGGTTGAATTCGTAAGCTTGAATTAGTAGTTCTGTATATTCGAGAACTTTTTCTGTCAACTGTATCAATTGGCTAATTGTGTTAGAATCAAAAGCTTCAGGTGTTTTCACGTGTGTTGTGCTTTGATGGCTGACGTATAAAATCAGTATTTTACTAAATTTGCTGATGAGCTTAATATTTACGTTCCTAACTCCCTTTTCTTCAATGTATTTTTCAATGGCTTCACGCACTATGTTGATTCCTTTGTAGTCTTTCACAGCACTGCAAATGTCTATGTAAAACGAAGTAAAATTGAACAAGTTAAGATCCCTATTTTTATTCGATGTAATGAATTCGTCCTGTAAATATTTCATAAGTCTTTTGAGTTGCTCTGCATGTGATTCTGTAAATGGATTTAACGAAGCGAGCGAATATAAACTTTGTTTTGCTGAAAGAAATGTTACGAGGTGAATGTCATTATACAGTAAAATATCGTCTCCGTTATCTTTCTCAGTTTTGCTTAATGCTTCCGAGTAGAATGAAAGCAGTCTATTGCTGATAAAATGTTCATTCTGACTGATCAAATGATCGCTAAGTACAAACGCGACTCGCCAATTCAATGGGTCGAGCTTCAAAGCTTCAGTACAATCTTCAACCAATTGTGCAAGCGTTTTTTGGAGTTTTGTAATGTACGCAGTCTGTTCTGGAGATGTTTTGTAAATGTACTTGTATTGTTGAAAAAGACACGACTTTAAACTGCAGGATAACATCAAAATAAAACTTTCAAGTCGTTTGTGCGTTCCATTTTTGTTAAGCTTGGTTATTAAGCTTCGATACTCATTTACTAGCCATTTGTTGATTTTCACAGAGTATTTAACTCGTGCAATAATATAAATCCAACTGAGGAGTTCGTGTACCATATTATAGTTACTCAGCACATAAAACGGTTTTTCCAATAAAGCATTGATTTCTTGTAATGTCACAGACGCCACTTTGAAAGCATAGTCTAAACCGTTTTTTAAAATGCAACGCAAAAGAAAAGGCACAGCCATCTGTGGCATAACCTTGTAAGAAAAGGTTTTGCACAGCTCTTTGACCCTGAAGTTAATATTGATGTCATAGATTGTGTCGCATTGCAATTTCAATAACTGAAACTCAAACTTGGTAGTTTCGTCATTAGTGGCAGACATGACGGGATATAATCTAGATAAAACTTCTAAAAACCAGTACTTCTCGCCATCTTTACTCAGTTTTTTCAATGCATAAGTTAAAACTAACGTATAGAAGTTTTTAAACAAAGAAATCTTGTCAGTTTCATTTTCTAATGCACTGATAAAGTATTTTATAAGCATTTCACTTTTTTCTCCATATTTTATCTTTTTGTATAAAGAAGCAAGATGTGTTTCGGCATGATCACTTAGTTTAGCCTTTGCATAAGTCTTTTCACAGAAACTGAAAAAATCCTCAATAATTTTTTCGATAACTGCGTAATTTAAAAGGAATACCTTGTCGTTAAACCTTTCTAAAAAAATTTTTAAATTAGAAAAGTAAGCAGGATTCTCGACCTGCAAATCTTTTTCGAAAAAGCTTTTCAACGAACCAACATCGATAACTGGTGTACTTTTAGTGTTTGCTTGGTGAGATAACAGTATCTGTGGCATACACATTTCGTTTTCGTCAGGTAAACTATCAAGAAATAATAGAAACTGCACGGCCGCTGCGTGGTTGTTATTCAAGCTAACGCTAATTTGAAGATGTTTCCGAGCAGAGTATAAGTTGTTTTGCAGATAAGCTATACGAGCAAATTGGTAGTATAGTTCTGCGTTTTGAAAGTTTACAACAGAGAGAAACGAGTAAGCATCGCTACTGTAAGATAAAACGTCAACGAGAGATTGGATCTGGTTCAAAAACTTTTCGCATTCGTCAAATCGGTCTTGCATATAAAGTCGGTCGGCATATTCAAGCAGGTTTGAAATTTGTAAAGGATCTTCGTCATCAAAATCTATTTTGTCTGTCCATTCTGGATTTGTCGTCTCTAGACCTAGTGCCAGCTTGATACGTGCAACAACAGATTTTACTTTGGAGTAAGCACGTTCGTCGCTTAAATCTAACGATTTAAGTTTTAAAAAATATTTGGTTTCATCCGAAAGCCAGTGAAGCTCATTTGTTTTTTCCAAGTCGTGCAAAATTTTCGAACACATATCATAATTATTAAGCATAAGACTCTTTATCAATTGTAACGAATTAAATCGATCGATATCATTGCAAATGTTCATCCAAGACAATATCTGAAATCTTAAAAATATGATTCTGTTGTTGTCCGCCGATTCAACTGACTCTTGGTACAGCAACTCAAACATATTAATTAATGAGAAGATCAGAATAAAATCTTGGATGTGTACATTGGTAGGTTGCTCCTGAATGGTAGTAGTATAGTGACTATATTCAGGAAAACCTAAAGTGTTGTCAGGAACATTTAACCACCGTGTAAGGTTTGAAATACCGCCTACATAGTTCACGAATTCACTGGTGATCTTGTTTAAATACTCAAAATTCTCATTTGTTAAGCTGTTCTTTAAAGTCAATGATAGAAACTCATTTTTTACTTTTGCTAGCAAAGTATCGCAATTGTTCTCTTCATTTGTGTGCATAAGAAACAACTCTCACCAAATCACACTATCTATAATCAATAACAATGCTATAAAAGCAGATCAAATAATTACGCAAAAGTTTACAACATTAAAGATTATACCTTTGCTACTCTTGAAACGGAATATTCATGTTTTCAGCCTAATTATTAATTATAATAAAATTCTTATTTTTCAATTAATATAAAATATTCCATTAGATCGACTGAATCATAGCACAAGCGCTAGACAGTTTCTATAACAATTAAACGGTGCGCTTTGACCAATATTAGATAAAAATTATTATAATCTCTGCTGCATTAATTGCAAAAAAAATCACTAATTTATCGAATTATCAATAGAAAAATATTCTTACTCCTGGCTAGCGATGATTGAACAATACAAAAAGCAACTTGAAAATATAGTTTCGGACTATTTAGTCCTAGCGCGCGTTTATTTGGACAAGTCAACGGTTCACCCCACTAAACGGTGGTTGGCTTTGTTTGTTCTTTGGCTAATTGTCATCTACAGAGTAATACACGTCAAAGGCTGGTACGTCTCTCTATACTGTTTAGGAATTTTTGAGATAAACATGGTAATCGCATTTTTATCGCCCAGCATTGACGAAACTACCGACGGGTACATTTTACCAAGAAACGCAAGCGAAGACTTCCGTCCGTTTCAACGCAAGCTTCCAGAGTACCACTTTTGGCTGGGTTCGTTAATAGTGACTGTAGTTTGTTTGTTCACTACTTTTTTTAGAATATTTGATTTACCTGTATTTTGGCCTTTGCTTTTACTGTACTTCATTTTAATCACAATTATCATGCTTAAAAAAAAAATAAGCGACATGATCAAGCATCGATACATACCTTTTACTGTTCAGAAAAAGCGATACGGAGACGTTTCAGGCTGATCAGACGTGTGATTCGGTCGTATTTAGAATTTTTAACTGGCTCCAGCGAATTTAGCGAGCATACTGACTAATTTAAAGCATATAGAAAATGCCAGATTAAATTGAAAATAGAAACAAAAATAATTTATTCGAACAGGCTATATGTCTAACGAAAAAATCTTAGTAGTAGGCATAGGAGGTATAGGCTCTTATTTATTGCACTTTCTGCTGGAACTCAAAAATAAACATATCGCAGTCGTGGACTTTGATCTGGTTGAAAAACGAAACTGTGCCAACCAAGACATGTACCTTGCAACAGACGTTAGCCAGGCCAAAGTAGACGTCGCAGCGAAATTTGCCCGAGACAAATTCATCACTGACATAACTGTCTACAACTGCAAAGTTCAAGATTTAGCGCAGGAAGTTCTGGCGTCGTTTCACTACATTGTATGCTGTGTTGACAATCTTGAAACACGTAGATATTGTAATTATATAGTACACCAAATATTCAAAAGTTCTCTTAATAGAACTCAAGTTTTAATCGATGTAGGGTCCGAAAAATACTGTTGTCATGTTCGCGTAATTTCGCCAAGCAGATTAACAAGCTGTTTAGAATGCGACTTACAGTTATTTTCTGGGCCGAACTTGGTTTTGTGTGGTCCTCGGCAGATACCGTACAACTTTTTCGACTGCTTGAGTAAGTGAACAAACTGCAACATGCTAAGTAGAAATTGTGCTAGAACAAGATGTTAGTTGTTCAGTGGAAGAAATATACGAAAAAGCGTTAGTTATCGCAAGCGATAATTCTATTGAAACAGACTCTCTGACTGTTTCGCGGCGATACATCGAAAACAACAAGAGAACTTTGCCAACTGTCAACAGACTAGCAGCTTTGATCACGCTCCAAGTCGTTTATGGCGGAATTCCGGCGTCGAAAGAAACCTTAATCAACGCTTACGCTATTGGAAGCTTCGTGCTACAAAACATTTACGTTGCGAAGAACCGGAAGTGTTGGATTTGCGGGCCGTAGAAACTACGTATTTCGACTGCCGTCCAAACGTAATGACAAAAACTCTGTAAACTCCAAGTATAACACGCGCTTTGTCGAAGCGTTTTTTATCCCAAAACTTTGATTTGGTCGAACTAACAACCAAGAATCTAGAAACGAATGTTCTACGTTAAAAAAACTACTTACCAATCTTAATTTTTACGAGTTCTTGATCAACTCGCGCCATCGCGATTACCTGCTCGGACACATCAAGCACGCGCATGATGATGTGTGCATTTCCCGAAAGGATAGGACCGAACGACGTTTCACGCGGTATTTCCAATCTGTAAACGACTATTTTTGAATTAGTAAACAATGGCTTGCAAAAAATATTATTGTTGATTACGTAGCCAGAGTCATTATCTTTATCAAAATCTTTTAAATCGAAATACTTTGCGATTTCGCTCATTTCGACAGCGCCAGATTTTCAGTAGGTTTTCGCTAATGCTCAGCAAAACATACAGCAACGCTTCATAAATCTGCTAAATAAATATTTATCGATTATCAACTTGCAATATTTATTATAATTAATGAATTAATTATATTGCTTGTGTTCAAACCTCGCTAAACTTTATCCTCGAAATACGGCCTGGTTCATTTTTTTTTTTGTTTAGTTGAATGTTTGAGATACTATTTAACTGATTCAACGTCGAAAAATTCGATTCTAAAACTTCAATAGCATTATCGGGTTTTGCAATGTCCAATTTGTAGCTTTCATTATCTGCCTTCCATTCGCCAATCGCGGGCTCGTAAGTTTCTTCCGCAACAGCTAGATCATCTAAGCAAAGTGAGTTTTTGAATTTATGTTTGCCAGATTTTTCTAGTTTTAACGTTGAAATATAGCTATCAGGGTCTTCCCAAACGTTTAATTTCAAAGCAACGTTTGAATAATACGGTAGATTTGTAATATTATCCACATTTCGAAACCATTTATTGATGTTGAGAAAACTGGATTTTTTTTTTATTTCTGTCGGGATCAACTTTACGTTTTCGAACCAACTAAATTCACTTTTTTCCACTTCAGCGTCATGGTACTTTTCAATTGAATTTTTGTTTACCTCTTGTACGTATTGTGACAAGCTTTCTGTCACTTTTTTGATGTAGTCTTGTTTTTTCAGCTTTCTGACCGACTTATTAGTCTTTGTTTCATTGATAGCAGAACCAGCGCAATTTTCTTTCGTATTCGAACCAATTTTATCTCGGTTTTTCAAGTATTTTTTTTGCTTGATCAGGTGAAAAATCGAACTTTTGTGGGCTTGAATTTCGCTTTTGTTGTTTTGAATATAAATGTTACAAATTTCACAGTAATATCGATAGTTCGTCGTTTTCTTACTAATTTGCATTTATTTCAACAGCCAGCGTTCAACGCATTTCGAAATAGCTTATTCTAACGGCCTACAACACTTTTAATATACGACAAAGAATACAACTTTGGGAAAACTAAAATTTATACATTAGATTATTTTTAATTATTTATTTTTGCAACATTTCCAAAAAAGATTTAGGCGAACAAACGTTAGAGGCGACTATTATTATATTTTTGTTTACTTTTTTCCCGATTTCGTAAATCATCGCAATATCGGCGTGTGTGACGGGCCCGAGCATGGCTATGATGAAATACTGAGTTTGACTGGCCGCTGCAATGGTGCTTTTATCATCAGACCAATCCCATTTTGTTGTGTTTGAAATAAGCACCGCAGATTTTTTTAAGTTGTGATTATTGTTCACTATGTTTTTAGTGCAGGGGTACAGGTTGAGCGATAGAGTATTGTTCACGAAACTGTTCGATACTTGCTCTAAGTCAGACACAAATCTCGACAAGTGGTATTTACATTTTGGAATGTGCTTTTCATAGAAACTTTGTTTTTCCTTGTTTCCAAGAATTACGTGGTTGTGTTTTACGTTATTATTAGGCGTTGACACGACTGTTTGGTGTAGTTTTAATGACAAGTAAGCTTGAATTGTTTCTTTTGCTTTTAACGACAGGTTGGAGTTGTTTATAATTTGACTAGCGTCTTCATCCGTTATTCCATTGAAATTCATGAAGTAAAGAAGCAGGAGACGCACTTTTATTTCGTCGTACACGGCTTCGTTCGCAGACATTACTTTTGAAATTTCATTGAGCACATTGTAGGTGTTGATAAGTTTTCCTTTTTCGTTAAAGCCCGTTGCAATGTCTTGTTCGATCTCGGAAATTTTCAGCAGCTCTAAATCTCTAATTTTTGAAAGCAAAAGATTGGCTGTGCGCAAACACTTATCGAATATTTCAAAGTCTTCTTTGTATTTGGGCAAGCTGGAGATTATTTTGTACACGTCTTCATAGCCGTCTTCTTGTTTAAACTTATTGTGCTCGTTTCTGCGCGTAAATTCTTGCACTTCCATTCTTAGTTTTTCAACGGTTTCTTGGATATGCAAATATCGGATTTCGCTAATGAGTTTTTCAGAGTTGTCAAATTTGTAAGAGAGTGTTTTATCGGTTAGTTCATCTTTGATTTCTACCGTCGAGTGATTTTTCTTGTTAAGCTTGGTAGAAAAAGTGTTGTCTGGAATGTTCAGCAGGTCGTACGTTAAAGCTTCGAAACTGTAGTCGTGTAAGAAGAGGTTGTTCAGGTCAATGGTCCTGTCGACAATCAAAACCTCAGCCACGTTTTTGAAATCTTTGTTTACCAAGTCGAAATACTCGTCCAGAGCCAGAGCTGTGCTTTTGCACAGGTTCCTTTCGTTTGCATTTTGCAAAACATATCTAACTCGTGGTTTGCATTCAATTATTTGCAAAAAACCTACCAGCCTGTTTACGTAGGTGCTGATCTGGTAGTTTAAGCCTTGGTTGTTTTTTTTGTCGCCCAGCTGCACATACACATTCTTGAAAAAGTCGTTCAACGCGAGACTGATGCAATTGTTGCCTACGAAAGCAAACGCAACAGGGTTTTCGACAAAACTCAAATTTCTTTTTAGAAAAGTGTTGCATTTGGTGATGGGTTGCAGCATTTTGGGGTTATAAACAATTGGCTCGGCCCACAAGACGTGGCAGTTTTTGTACAACACTTTGTTTTCGCTGGAAAAATCGTTTGCTAAAAGTTTTACGTTTTCTTCGTTGTAGCAGATAAAATAGATAGCACACCTATTAGGCATTGGGTCGCGTTTTAAATGTATTTGTGTTACGCCAAATATGGCGTTTTCGTATAAATCAAATTGTTTGAAATAATTGTTGAAAATAACCAAAGTGAAATCGTCCAAAATCAAAATGGGACCTTCGATGCAGTTCACATACAAGCTGTTAATTGGACTCAAAAACGTTTTACGAAGATTGCTGATAACTAAACTTTCAAGAGACATAGGTTGACTTCGATAAGTAACAGTTATGCAACTGTCATAATTGATTTTAGTATTAAAATTCTAATTTGATCAATGATGGAATAAAAAGCAAACCCGAATTTATTTAATGCGTAAAAAAAATAAATATATATGATTCGATTTTTATTTAGTTGTAGAATTTAAAAACTTTGTTTAGACAAAAACTAAATAGCAAGTTTGTATTTCTATTTGTTTATTTTACAGACGTTTTCACCGTTAGAATGATTTAAAATGATATTCTCGTTACTTTTTACCGTAGTATCGTTTGTCGTGGCAGTTGAAAATCGACAACTGTCTCCTATTTCGGTTTTGCTGCCGTGTGAGCAAAACACAAAGTACCGAGTCTCTACCACTATCACAGGATACAACGCTTGCTATTTTTGGACCGTTGAAAAGCCCCATCTGGTAGGGATAAAACCGGTTTCAGACACTGAAAGCGAGTCTGGTCACATGGCAGACAGCTTGGACGTTTCAAAATACTCTTCTCAAACAAACCCCAACGAATGTGTTTCCACCATAACAATAATGAATATTGCAGAAAAATGCAGCTCTGAGCAAAGGTCAGTTATATTCGCCACTGACGTCAAAACCGGAGTTGTTTTGCAGGCTGAAGTGCATTTTTCCAAAATCGATCATCTTGAGGTTGTGACGAAATCAAAAGAGGTTTTTATTGACACGTATGAAACACTTGAAATTCAAGCGTTTGACGCTAACAACAACCTTTTCACTTCGCTTCAGGGTCTTCAGTTTGAATGGGAAATCAGCAACAGGGATTGTTTAGTCGAAGCTTCTTTGTCGAACGACGTCTACAAACCTAGCTACATTCGTCAAAAGCTCGAACAGGAAAACAAGCAAAGTGACGTGTTTTTGATCAAAGGTACGAAAAACGGAGTCTCAACCGTAAAAGCCACGTTCTCCTCGTATTTGCACTCAGAACCACTTACTTGTGAAGTTAAAATAGACGTGAACGAAGCTTTCATGGTTATCCCTTCCAACTTGCTCGTTCCTGTAGGCTCTGAGGTCGAGCTTTCCGTTGAGCCTCTTATCAAAAACAAAAATATAAATTCAGGCTACACCAAAAAGTTTTTGTGGGATCATAGTAGTTGTGACAACGTAACTGTTATCAGCAAACCAAACGTATTCAAACTCACGAAAGAAGGGACGTGCATTATCAAAGCGATAAACAAAGACAAACATGACAACGTCGACTACCACACCGTAACATCGTTTACACCGTCGAAATTGATCTTACAAACGGGACCTTATAAAACTATCACTGAAGACTTGTTTATGATGAATCCTAACAGCAAGGCAAACCTTCAGAAGCTTATTTACGAAAACCCCTCCCTTTCCATCAAATACATGTTGCAAGACTTGATTGCTAAACGCACAGTCAACAGCTACGACACAGAGTCTTCAACGTTTTACGTTGTGGCAGGCATTGAAAACCTAGTTCATTTTAACATTACTCCAAGCAATTCTACGACGACAGCATACATCTCCTCAAACATTTCCTTCACCTTCGATGTAAACACCGAAAACACCGACGAACCAGGTTTCGTAATTAATCAACGTACTTCCAATAATGCTTTTTTCACTTTCACTGTTGCAGACAATGTTACTCAGGGATACATCTCTAACATAAAAATCGAGTCGGATAAGGAGACTATTTACGAATTCCCCGAAAAGATTTACTTCAAGGTTGTGCAGCCTTTATCAGCTTCTTTTAACGACGAAATTTACAACATGTACCAGTCGAAAGACTTAACAGAAAGCCAATTAAATAGCCTAGGAATCAACAAGTTGAATTTTAATAGATTTTGCGATCCTTCGAACAAGCTTTGCAACACTACAACCTACCCTACTACCCTTCTAAACGTACCTATTCTAAATCGTCAATTAGTTCTTGCTCCAGGATCACTCTTCTTTCAAAACTTATATGGAGGTTCAGACCGCTTTAGCTTTTCGAGTGAAAACGAAGACGTAATTTCCCTGCGTTTCATTAAAGAAACGAACTCAATTCAAGTAGAGGCTTTGAAGACAGGTGTCGCTTTGATCAAAATAAGAGACGAGCGCTTTCCGTTTTTGTCAATGAATTACCTTTGCAACGTGTTTCCTCCAAGCGAATTGTTGATATCCGATATTAAACAATTAGCTGCATCTGACGAAGTTGTTGAAAAAGGCTTTTTGGACACAGCTAAAGATAAATTGCAGGTTTATTTAGCCGCTCCATTGAGTCAGCTCAACACCAACAACATCGCATTTGATAGATTCAGTTTTAAACTCCAAAATAAAAAAATAGTTTTCGACAGTTGCTACAGCAAAAATAAAATTCATTCCAGTAAAGCTACACTGACGCCCTTGTTAAACCTTAATCTCTATGGAAAAGGATTCAAGCTAACAAAGATTGAGAACGGTTCGAGACTGGACAACTTTGCTACTTGTATTGATGCCGAAATTTTATCTGAATCTACAATAGGAGAATTTTTGATAAACACCAAAATACAAAAGCATTGTATGTTGAATAACGACCCTAACCCAAGCCTGAAGGATATTTCTTTTGTCAGAAATTATACCTTGACAAATTGCGCATACCAGAATTCATTAATAAATATTGACTCAATAAAGCCAGCGCAAAACAGTGTCTACATATATAGTTCTACAAAGTCTGTTGTGCAAAACAACGTTCTGTTTGACTTTTTAGCGAAGAATTTAGGTGTTAGCAAGATTAATGCTGCAAATAATAAATCGCAGTTCAATCCATATCACTCGCAATACAAGGTGACTGTTGGAAGTACGATAGATATTAATCTCATACTAGGACAAAAACTTTACGAGAACTATACTTATTCGGAACAGGTTTATTCCAATTCAGATCAAATCAAATATTCGTTCAAGGATTCAACTTTGAAAGTTGAATGTCTCGCAATGGCGCGTGATATAACATTGACGCACATTTTACATGAAAATCACAATGGTAAATCGAACTTGTACAAATACAACATTACGATTTCCTGTGTGATACCGACTGAAGTGAAAATTAGGTCTTACGAACATAATGCAATTCCCTTTGATGTATCTTTGGAAACTCAATCGAACTTCAATAATGCTCTAAAATTGTCCTTGAATTCTAAGCCCAAATACTTCTTGCCACCCAGGAACAACAAACTCAGCAGTGCGTGCAGAAAAAGAATTTCAGATCAAATAAGCAATCATGTAGTTTTCGAAGCTGAAAAACTTAACGACCAATCATTCATCGTCTTGTTCTATGACGAAGATGGTGATATTATTCACTCTCACAGCAACTATGGCATTGAATGGAGACTGGTTGTGAACAGTTACGATGTTGAATTTAATCCTAAAAGAGAAAGTGATTCACTTGTCACTTTGAAACAGGCAGATAGTGACAGGTTCGACTTTGTTCATTTATTAGCCTACGTACTACCTTCATTCAAGGACGGAAATCAACTTAAAGAATTTAAATCATTTGTTTCCACAGAGAAAAAATGGATTAAACTCGAAAAGGGATATGCATTGGGAACCATCGCAAGTATCCAATACATGCCACAACCCAAATTTATTAGAGCCGTTGAAAGTGATTACATCTTACAATCAGAAAATTTACTGTATAAAATTGAAGCTGATTCAGTATCTGCGAACAGTTATTTCGAAGTTGCTTATGGACCAGCTAAAATTATATACATTAAGAATTTTTCCGAAAAAATACTAGTTGGAAAGATATCATCAGAACCAAATCAAACCACCATGTCTAAAATTTCTACAAACTTGCATTTCGTAGCTTTGCCGTTCAAGACGGATGCTGAAATCAAACTTTGCTTAATCAATCAAGCTTACCTTGGGTCTTCAGACCACGTGTCAGCTGTGTTTAAGTCAGTTTCAAAACCTAGGTATTTAATGACGATAAATCACAACGCTACTTCATTAATACCCACAAACGGCACTTACTACGTTGAAACAGATTCTTCGTACGACATTGAATTGTATTACGTTGACAAGAATAACAACAAGTTGATACCCATGTTGTATCAAATATATCCCATAACTATATCTAGTTTGTCTGGCGACGACACTATTATTACAAAAACCAGCACGAATAATTTTACAGTCAAAGCCACTCAAACAGGTGTTAAAACATTACGCATCAACTCACATATAATAAACGACAAGATTCTAACTTTCAAAGCTACATTACCTTTATCGATAAACCCTAAAGAGCTGTATCTTCCGCTCGGTCATTTTGAAGTAACACCAACAATCTTAGGTGGCGAGTCGCCCAACATTCATACTACGACCATTATTCTAAAAGAATCTATTTTGACAAATCAGTCAAACTCCCCCAAAAACCTCATTCCACTTAAAGAAACAGCTGCAATTAAAGTCAAAAAAATAGATAACTGCTTTAGTTCAATAGTTTCGACGTCTACCGAAGGATTCGGCGTATACAAAGTGAAACTGACAGAAAGTGAAAATTTGAACTATCATTTAGACGATTCAATCCTAGTTACGGTTGCGAAACCTGCTGGGTACAACACGTACATCAACAATCAGCTCATCCAGCCTAACAGTATAGTAAACACCCGTTATGGCTCAATAAACCACCTTCGATTCCACTTAGGGTTCTATGACGACAATAAAGACTTCAGAGAGTTTTTCCAGAACGTTATTGCGTACGAAGACGATAAGTTGGAATGCAAAGCTTTATTGTCTTTTTCCAACCCCAACACTTACTTTGTTTTAAGCGATTCTCGGTTCCCGTTCAGATTGATTTCTAAACTCGAACAGGTTGATTTATTCGAAACTTTCAATTTCATTTCGTTCGACTCCAGTTTATTGTCGCTGAAAGTTTCTGCTATTTGTCAGCACGTTGTACGAAACGCAAACACCGGTGTTGAAACAGTCAAGCAAAAATTCCATTTGCCAGCAGCAAAAATTAGGTTACAAGTCGGTTTCCACGGGAACGGATCGAGCCCAGGCAGCTACAATATCTTTTTAAAAAACGACCCTCATTTGGCTTTAAAAGACGAACCAATATCTTTTGTAGAAAACGAGGATAACTCCGAATATAAAAATGAGTATCGCATAAGCAAATACTTTTCTGATATCGTTAAACTCGATTCAGTCAAAAACTTTTACGCTTTGAATCACATTATTAATGCCCCAGCTCCAGTCGAAGCGCGATCAGACTACACTGTTTTACAGAGTTTATTTATGCCTATAGACTTAGACACTGAGCTTATGTGTTCAGCTTCGTCTAATGAAGTCTCTTTCCTGCCGTCCAAAACTTACGAAGTTAGCGAATCCTTCACGTTGTTTAATTTGAACAATAACGGCGCCGTTGATCCTTTGCGCCCCACGAACCAGTCTGGAAACGATGCTTCGTCCCCTCAAGTTCAGGATTCTGGTATATTCCAAAACTACTTCCAATTGACAGACAACTTGTTCGTTTTGAAAACTAAAACTCATGCTGGAGACGATTCCGCTTTAGCTATTTTGAACCAAAACACAGACACTCTCAAGCTTTACCAAATAAAGCTCAGCTCGCCACAATGGATCTCGCTCCAACGTCGTGAAGTTTCCAACTCTCTCACAAAGACTTCGCACGTTTTCGCTTGGCAAATTGACGTCTTTGCTTTCAACAGTGATGGTGTTCTCGTCTTACTGCCGAACGACTTAGACTCTGTATCTGTGTTTAATCCTAACCCAGAAAACTTAACTTACTTCAAACTAACAGCACACAGTTTCATGTTTTTAGCTAACAAAGACACGTACTCCACGACAAAAGTTAAGATATCTATTGGCGATGCTGCTCAATCAATTACTCTACCCAAACCAAAGACGAAAGTCAACCCTCTGACACAATTAATGCAGCCTCATAAACAATTTTTCAATAAATTAAGAAACTTTTCTTCGCTCAGAAATTTATACTATTTCGCTGGCACGTTCTGCACGATTTTAGTTTTCTTTTTGTTTACTAATCTCTTGTTCAGAACGCAACCGATTTCGGTGCAAAACGAGAATTTAAACGAGACAAGCGCACAACCCTCGTCAATCGTGTTTGACGACAAAGACGTGAACCTTGTCAAACTTTCAAACACAACAAAATACTATCCGAATTCGGATCAGATTGTCAACCAGTATTTAAACAAAAACAACTATCACCAAAAATGAATCACATTGCAGTTGCAATAGTGCAGTGAATTATGAATATTTATAGTTTCAAATCAAAAAAAATGTTTTTACTCTCCTTTACTATGTATTGTTTTATTTTTTCCACGTTAGTTAGCTCTTTTTTGGAAGTAAGCATTTTCGCACGATCTTTTTCTGCAATGTTGTCAGCCTCAAAGTCGTCGTAAATCAAATCTGCATCACTAGCCATTTTGAGTAAACTGTTGACCTTGTTGGTTGACTTCTTTATATGTAACTGCTTAGTTTCTATCTGCACTGTTGCGGAAGTTAGCTTGCTGATTTTCGTCGTGACGATGGACGGAACAGACTGAACGAAAACTGGCACAGACATGAAATTGCGTCCGAGCGAGGTGAAAATCTTTACGTAAGCTTCCACTTCGTCTTTTTGGGCGATGATACAAGTTCGTCCCAACGCGTTTTCTCCTCTAGATGCTCGGCCGCTCCGGTGCACGAAGTTCTCGGTTGTGTTGGGTACTTGAAGATGAAAAACACAGGAGATATCTTGAAAGTCGAGCCCTCGCGCTGCCAAATCAGTTGAGATCAAGATTTTTTTACATTTTTCTTTGAAAAAGGACTCTATAGTTTCGTAACGTTTTTTTTGTTTAACGCGACTTGTCAAATTCAGTATGCGTACGTTTAACGCCTTAAAAATAATCGAAAGACGGTTATATAACAGATTGAGATAAGTAACGCTCGACGTAAAGACTACGTAAGCTGAATCGTCCTTGTGTTTGTGATCGCAGAAAAGACTAAGTAACGCTAAAACTAACAACTCAAACTTTTTATCATACGAACAGATTATTCGGTGGAAACTCAAACCGCTGGGCAAAGCTACTTTGTCTGGCAGATTTTTATTTTGGAGCACACTTAGGTTCACAACGTTGTACTTGTCTTTTTTTATAAACGTTTTTAAGAACGTAAGCAGTGAAAATTCCCCTTGATTTTCGCGTTTAGAATCAGGATTTTCCAAATGCATCGATAGTGTTGCACTAGCCAAAACGAGCCTGCACTTTTTGAAATCCAAATTCTTAAATATAAACTTCAATCTGCGAAACTTTTCCGACGTAATGATTTGGTCGACTTCGTCGATAATAAAAAAACACACTTGCGAAAGTTTTTGTTTTAAAGTTTCGGTATGACTGTTTTCTTGTTCGCTCACAGTATCAATAATGTCTATGAAACGGCCTGTCGTGGCTACAATGAAGTGCGCATTTTTTTTTATTAAACGCAATTGTTTATCAATCGAAAGCCCTCCTGTGATTCGTACATGTTTAATTTTAGTGTTTTTCGTCAAGTGTTCCAACGCTTCGATAACTTGATTGACGAGCTCGCGCGACGGGACCAGCAACAAGCAGAAAATTGAGTCTTCCTTATAAGGATGATTTAGCAAAAACTGAACAACAGGGATCAAGTACGCACCCGTTTTACCGGACCCAGTCATTGAAGAGATGAAGGTGTGTCTATTGCTATGTAAAAGCAATGGGCACACTAGTTTTTGAACCAATGTAGGCGCCCTCCACTGCTTCGCAGCTATGTTATTTAGCAAAACAGATTCCAGATTGACGGTGTGTTTGTGCTTGTTAAAAAGTTCAACAAGCTCTGCACTTAGCTTTTCGCCAGAGTCTATCTCGAAGTTGGTCCAAGCGTTGCGTATCTCGTCTGAAACGTCTTCAATCAGATGTTCATCCTCTAACCAAGACCCGCACTTGGCCTCAAGGCTTGCTGGCGGTTTTATCGTACTTGGAGCATGCATATCTGCGGCTGGAACGACGAACTCGCCTTGATCGTCGCACAAAGTAGGATCAAACGGTTCGTTTTCGTCATCTGATTTAAGCAAGTCGAAAACTGGCAGGTAATTGTTTGTTTTTTGATCAGTTTTTTCAACAATTTCCAATGAAACTAAGCCATATGATAACCTAATATAATTTTTTATGTAAACTTACAAGTCTTTATTTTTATATAATTGGTTATTTTTGTTTTTTTTCATACTCCAAAGAATTTAAATTGGCGTAATTTTTTTAAGTTTACAAAATAATTGATAAATTACGAGATTTATTGATGTTATATTTTATAATGAAGCGAAAATATTGAGATTAAGCAAAATTAATTTTTATCCTTTAAATCGAAAACGAGATCTTCTTTAGCAGTTTTAGAATCAACTAATACACCAGAGTTTCTGTATTTCTTTTCCACATCGGCTTTCATAGCGGCGATTTTCTTGACAAACTTCTCAGTCTTTTGCTTGTCGCATTTTTCGCAAGACTTGGCTAAATGGTTGAATTTGCTCAAAATGCACCCATATCTCGAGACTGGTGCGTCTTTCAAAATTTGCTTGACGATGCATATGGTTGAAAGAGGCTTAGAACTATCTTCCTGATCGACAATGGTTACAACTGCCGGGTATTTAGAATCTTTTTCAAATCTGAGGTTGATCTTGGCTTTTCTGAGCGATTCAGGGTGTTCCAACAAGGTGTAGAAGAAATCATCCGATGAGCCTGAGTTGGAGTTGTGTTCGTATTTTGAACGAAGCTTCTGGTTGGAGTCGGCGTCGTATGTCTTGTTTCGGTTGTATTTTTTCTCCTCGAAGGTTTTCTCAGAAGTTTTGGAATTGATAACTTGTTCTCTAATTGGGAGTTTGACTTTTGTAAAAGATTCTCTAACTAAAGCAGGAGAGTCGTCGTTTTTTCTAACGGTCTTTTGTTCATATCTAGTTGCGTGACCAGTTGCGTCGGCTTCAACAGTATATGGAACAGGTCTAGACAGAGCTAGGCTAGATAAAAGTACTAAGGAAATAGTTCTCATGATTAAAGTATCGGTATTAAGGTGCGTCTCTTAATCTACATGTTAGTGAATGCATGCTAAGTTTTTGTTTGGGAATTTATACATTTTTCTGATCAGAACCTATTTACACAGGCCCCTGATATCAAGAAATTATTTTTTTTTTAATAAATGCTTTATGATCAGTTAGTTCATCCGAACAACTCAAACGCACTGCTCAAGTGGGAATTCAACGGCTGCTATTGGCACTGCATTGACGAATATGGTTTAGAATGGGTTTACGACAATAAACATTTTGGAGCGCTCGACAAAACCAAGAAGTTCCTGGTTTTTGAGCTGGACCGTGAGCTGCGCTTCAAAAATTTGGAAACGAACGAAATTTTGTCGCAGGCTGAGTATGAAAGTCTGAACAAGAATTCGACCAAGCACGCCGACCCAATCAAAACGGAAGCTGCGTGGGCTAATCCGGAAGAGAACCGTGAGAACAAGCCGAACAGTGTGGAAAATGAGCCTACTGAAGACTCCAGTAATAAAGAAAAGACAGATCTTGCTCAAAGATTCTCAAACACGGTCATTCGCCGGTACAAGGAAGAAAACAAAGACATATTGCAAAAGACAAAAGTTAATCCAACGCTCTCTAAACAATTTTCAAGTAAGGTTCTTGAAAGAGAAAACGAAGCTCTCGCGCAATACTACTCTTTGGAAGTCCAGAATGCCAAGTTGAACTCGCTTGTCAAGCAGATTTGTTACATCTGCAGACAATTTTTGATATGCGTAAACTACACCAAAAAAAAATCTGAGAGCGACAGGTTGCTTTACATAATATCGAAAAATTTATTGTTCTTTTTTAAACCTTATAATACGCATTCCAAACTGCGTTACTCCATCCTCGCAGAAAGATTTAACTTGTTCATGCAGGAAAATAACGAGAACAGCGCGGAGAACATCGACGGATTGAAAAAAAAACTGATAAGAAATTTGAAACTGGAAGTGGTTAAATGTCAGTCTGTGCTGGACTGTTTAAATTTCGACGACAATAACGCAACAGACACGTGCGTTCAAAAACTGTTGACGCTGTATAAACTACTGTTGCATCGAGCTATTCTCGAAAATAAAGAAGTCAGAACATCTAGCTAAACATAATCTTAACTGAATGTAAAAGGTTCTGCAGGATAATTATAAACGGCTAACTCAATTAATTTGATACAGATTATTTAAAGATAAATTTATTTTTATTAAGGCGACAAGTAATTTCTTGTGATATGTTAATTATTTAAGTAAAAATTAGCGAGCATATTTGTGAGTCCATTCGCGTGCTCGTTGGTCGTGAGCTTCTTTGTCAGTGAGGTACAGCTTCGCAATTTCAGGCACCAAGGGGTCTTTTGGGTTTGGATCGGTCAGCAGCGACAAAATCGAGAGAAGCAACTTGCCAACAGTAAGCGCAGGGCTCCACTGGTCGTTCAAAATGTCCAAGCAGATTTTTTCCTTGGCTACTGATGTTGCAGTGATAAATCTTGGTCACAAAGTGAATCATAGGGGGCCGGAACGGGTAGTCCGTGGAGAAGGTTATTTCGAGCTCGAACTTACCGCCTTCGTAGGGGGAATCTTCTTGGCCAATGATGTACGCTTTCCAGTGAAATAAATCGTCGCCAACGGTATCAGCGTAACAAAGGGCCGGAGGATCGTTTTTCAAATCCCTAAGTTCCTGAAACAGTGTTTTAGCGTGATAGGAAACTTACTTTTGCTATTCGTCTGGATGCCATTTTATTTACATTTAATTAGGAATTTTAAAAAAATAATCGCAATAAAATATTTTTCAGAAAACCTGCAGAAATCATCTAAAATTGAATAATTTTTCCAATTTTATTAAATTATTTTTGTGATCAGAGCCGAACATATAAATGTAATATCTCAATTTGGCGGAATATTTAAAAATCGTCTCTAGAAGAAATGTCGGCTTCATCTACGAGCAGTTTGATAATTGCTCTCATATCTGGTATCAGCATCTTTACTATAGGCACAATAGTGTGGTGTTTTGTGATCCGGCCATATCGAAACGATGTTTTCGATCCTGGTAAGTTTGACTAGAAAACTAAATTTACACATTTAACAGACAATTTGGTTCGCGGTGAATTCCGCAAAGCGGGCGAGGGCACCGATATACCCTGGAAAACTCGGCTGGCAATGTCTGATTTTTACAAAGTTTGGAACTTTAAAATTGAAGATTTCCACAACAAAGACACATATCTTTACCTTTTAAACTTGAAGAAATGCGCTTATTTTTTTTATGCGATCGCCACCATTACCATGACGATGGGTTTTAGCCTCATTTACACGGCAGGCATAGCCGAAAACACCAACGTTTATAAAAAGTTTAAATCCATTTATGCATTAGAACAAATAATAATCACGAACATACCTTCAACGCTGCATACGCGAATCTGGGTTCTTTACTACTTGGCCTGGTTGATAATTCTCTCTGCAGCGTACCTATCTATTACTCAAATTCGAGACATTGCGATAACGACGTTATCTGAACAAACCGACTCACCCAAACATATAAACAACTTGGCGACGCGTTTTCGAGCAAACACCTGCACAGTTCTGATATACGGAATTCACAAGTATCTTGCTTCACCAGATCCCATTTATCACGCCCTGATGGCTAAATTCCAGCCCAAAGACATCGCAAATATACACTTGATTCGAGACTACTCAAAAAGTTTAAAAGCATTTCGACGCTTCAACAAACACAGAAAGACACTTCAGCAAATATACGAAAAAATACACCATTTTCACGACCCGCCAAAGCCTTGGTATAAGTGTTTTCTCGCTTGGCGTAACCAAGAAAACGAAGATCAGATAGAGGAGGAAACGACGGAACAAGAAAATACAGTTGATCCACTCAAAACCATAAACCGGTTAGCCACGCGCTCCGAATACAGCTCGATCAATTATTCCACGCAGCTAGATGGAATGAAGTATTGCATCGAAAAACCAGCTGCTTCAAAACCTAAAAATTCTCTTAATTTAGATAGAAACTCAAATTTCTGTATCTGGTCGCAAATACGTGGTAGCAGAAACATAATGGAGTACTACCCCACACCTTCAGAATTAATCAAAAAAGTAATTTCGAACAATAAACCAGACAAAAAGCTCAATAAGTTGCTGGTGAAATACACTAAAGAATACGGCATCAGTCTCAACCTATTTGACACTTTGCAGTGGTTGTCGAAAACGCTGCCAGAACGCAACGTTGGAATGGCTTTTGTTTGTTTTACGTCGATTGCTGCGTGTGAATTTGCAATGTCCAACAATTTAAACGACGTCAAAAAGTCTTTCAGCCCTGTTCCAAAACAGAACAACATTAACATATGGAAAAAATCGTGGAAAATCGCTATGGCGCCCCCGCCAAGCGATATTATCTGGGAGAACATTCACATCACGTCCGGTTCGAGGTTGTTCCGGAGTATTGTGCTCAACCTCGCAGTAGCCACGTTTATTCTGATCGTTACTTCGTCTATTTTCGTAGCAGATGCCGTAGCCCCTTTGGTCAATAAAATAGAACTCTTCCTAGACAATATAGTTATTCTGAGTAACTACATCAACGGACTTCTTCTGCCAAATCTAATGTATGCTATAAACTACGCTATTCTTCCCCTTCTCGTTACTTGGGCAGCCAAACATACGTTGTATTGGCGCGCTTCTTCTTTTGAAAAATCAGTGATGCGTTCTAACGTTGCTTACCTCATTTTAAATATGGTTTTTTTGCCACTTGTGGAAGCAACATCACTGTCAACTCTGTTTTACTATTTGTCAGAGAAAAACGCTATAACTATACTACGCCAAATCGGTTTAAACGCTGCTTTGGCTAGTGGTGGGTTCATCCTACGTAACTTGATAAACACAACGTTGGTTAGTACTACGATGCAGTTACTCCAATTGCCAACTTGTATTTTTATTTTGGTCAACAGACTTCTCAAACGATCTTTTTCACTATGGCAGTTCAACTTCGGTTCGAACTACGCTTTCCACGTTAGTTTCTTCGTGATTTGTCTGATTTTCAGTTTGCACTGCCCTGTAATCCCTCTGATCGCGGGAATGTTTTTCTCACTAAAGTACTGGACGGAAAAATACAACTTTTCAAACGGGCTTTGGATGACAAGACACGAAAGTTCAGGAACAATTGCGTATTCCGCGCTGACTCAAATGTTTGGATATCAGTCTCTTTTTATTTTAGTAGCAACAGGATATTTTACGGCCATTTTGATTTCTACAAATCTAGAAAGTAACAACAAAAATTACAGCCCCACAAAACTTGGGCCTGGTATCATAGCATTTTTGGTGATCTTGATAGTGGAAATCATTTGTGTGATTGGGTTGCGTGCTCAAAGAACTTTATACAAACACAATAATTTTATTTACCGTATTTCTAAAAAAATACTAGTGAAAATTTTCGGAAACGCAACGGACAACCTCAGATATCAAAACACCGAAATCATTAGGTTGTCTCCACATCTAATTAATGAGATTGTGAAAGCGTATACACATCCAATAGAACAGAGTATGGTTGAGTATCAACATTGAATAATAATGTAAAACTAAAACAAACAGTTATCGAAGCAGCATTTGTACACTCGCATTTTGTGACTTGCTTTGCTTCATAACTTTGGCCACAGCCAATTCAAAGTCTGTTTGCGTGATGTTGACTCTTCGTTCTCTCAGGGCGAACATTCCTGCTTCGGTACAAGTGGCCTTAACGTCTGCGCCAGACGCGCCGTAGAGCTGTTCTGCTACTTTATGCAGGTCAACGTTACGAAGTAAATTCATTTTTCTGGAGTGGATTCGTAGAATATCGTACCGGGCATCTACGTCTGGGTTAGGAAATTCAATTTTACGATCGATTCGACCAGGTCGAAGTAGAGCATCATCCAAAATGTCAATTCTGTTTGTACACATGATAACCTTTATATTTTGCGTACTTTCGAACCCGTCGAGCTGGTTCAAAAGTTCCAACATAGTTCTTTGGACCTCATTGTCGCCACGTGGACCGCTAGTTTTGTCGAATCTTTGCGACCCTATGCTATCGATTTCGTCCATAAATATAATAGAAGGCGCGTGCTCCCTCGCCATGACAAAAAGTTCCCGAACCATTCGGCTACCTTCACCAATGTATTTTTGAACTAGCTCGCTTCCACTAACACGGATAAACGTACAGTTGGTATGGTGTGCAACAGCACCGGCCAATAGGGTTTTTCCCGTTCCAGGAGGTCCATACAACAAGACTCCCTTGGGCTGTGCAATACCGAGTTGCTCGAACAACTCAGGGTGGTTGATGGGCAATTCAATCACTTCTTTAATTGCTTTTATTTGCTTTGACAGACCACCAATATCGGCGTAACAGCTGTCAGGCACTTTTTCGACCTTCATCAGACTGACTAATGGGTCTACGGAATTAGGTAAAATTTTGTGAATGACGTAACTGTCACTGCTCAAGGCCACTCGCGTGTTAAGTTTGCAATCTTCTATTTTGATGTTGGGTCCAAGTTCGACGACGTATCTGCCGTCAGAATTCAGTCGCACCAGCACTCGAGTTTTACCCAAAGGCTTGATTACTTCACCCACCGGATAAGCACTTTCGAGTAGACCTTCTAATTCGCTCTTAAGCTCTCTGACGCGTTTGTTCAACTTGTCTCGCTCTGCCTCAAACCGCTTATTTTCATGCTTTATTTGATAAATTTCTTTTTGATATAAATCTATTTGCCCGTCATAGTAATCACTTAAGGCAGTACATTCAGCCATTTGTATTACATCAAAACACAGTATATTATAATCAAAAAATTATTAATGAATAATACTAGATGCGAATATTAATTATTATGGGATTATTAATTTTTCCGCATTATTATTAAACTACTTTATGGTTTGTTCATGTTACATTGCTCGTAAAACAATTTAGCTTTGGAAACTTTGCTGTGTAAGATTTTTCATGGAAAGTCTTATTTTAAAAAACAATTTAAAATCTAATAGAATTAGTTTTCGTTCGGTACAGTTGTTATATAACTATCTTATTCGAAATCCACACTTGTCCCACAACAAGAAAATGGATATGATTCGTTCAATAGGTTTAGATTTGGGACGGCAACTTTTTGTTTTATCCTTGCGTTTGAACAAGATTTCGATTGAAACCTCTCACCTCGTCTTACTAAACAAGTTTTTAAATAACGCTTGGTTATTAATGTTTAATTCTTCGTGCACACGAATCGAGCTGGTAACAAGCCAGAACAAGTGTATGTAGATGTACCAATATTTTTGTAGATTTTTTTATCGTCAACAACTTGCTATTTATTCAGCCATTAGACTACTGCACAACAGAATCTCTTGTAGAATACCTAGATTTATTTAAGTATGTTTTTAAAGGTTATTTTCAAGCTTTGAGCCTAGTAAGTTTGACCCATCTCAATACATATATAAGGACACAGCAATACAAACAAGTGTTATAAGAAATAAAAACGACAGTCTTCAGGTAATATTTGAAATTATTTTTAAAAGTTGATATTAATTGTCATAACTGAAATAACAGCTAAATATGATACGTAGATGACAAGCATTGCGACAAGCTACGATCCAATAGTTTTTGAATTTTTTCGACTTGCGATAAATCAAGCGAACGCAACGCTAAAGCAACGGCTTTGATGTTTTCTTTCGAGTAATTTATAACCATATCTCTAATATAAGTAAAACGAATCGAATTGATTTTGTTAGCTAAGTCTTGCACGTAGGAGCACGTCCAACTTACTAATTCTTGAGGGTTTTCAATGTTGGTTCCGTCATTTGAAACCCAAGACTTAATTATTTCCTGAGCTTCCTGTAAAGTGATTCGTGGATCTTGCTTGATGATTTCGTCTCTCAAGTTGTCTTGAATTAGTTTACTTCGAATTTTCCAATAAAGAATTTGGCGACAATTGTTCCAAGGAATAACTTCCTTAATTGCATTTGTAGCTTTCATACGTTCAGGAGTGTCATGCAAATCAGCAAAATGCAGCGCTATTTGTCGCATAACAGGTGCTAAAATTTCAAAGCGCTTGTCAAGTTTTTCTTCTAATTCTTTTATATGTTTGTCATTTCGTGAAACGCCACTCGCTAACAATTTTTTTAGTTCGTTTGATGTATTTGTATATTTTTCGTCAACACGGGAAGCCAGTTCTCGCAGACGTTTTTCACGATATTTAATTTCAATTAAACCAGTAGTTTCGATTACTCCAGCCCTGCTGTCAGTGTCCGCATACATTTCCATATAATCAGGGTTTATTCGAGAATCGATAACAACCCATGCTCCCCCTCTCAATTCACCTTTAGGAGGAATGTAAATAATGCATGGCTGCTTATACTCAACGAGTGCGTCCACAATCATGCTTCCAAATTTTAATATTTCATGATACATATCGTGTTGACCTCCACTGAAACCTCGCCAATTAGCAAGAATCAATAAAGGAAGTTCTTCTTTATTGAAATCATATATACATTGTGCAGTTTTGTACGCACTTTCAGGAAACCAAACCTGGCCTGCTCTAGGATATTTTTCTTCCACGCTATAAGGTAAGGCTGGATCAGCGGGGATACAGTTATAAGTAACTCGAGTTTCTACACATATCACACCTAACGGTAAACCACCTATTCGACCCCTGCCTGCAATAACCGATTTGCCATATCTTTCCAGAGTTTCAATAAAACTTCCTTTATCTAATATACCAGAAAGCCAAAAACCTTTGGAATCAGTACAACCAGTTAATAAATATCGAGGATCATTTGTTAAAGAACTCGGTGTATATCTGACCGGACGGTTAATCGGGTCACCAGGATGAATCAGTATTGGTAAAGGCCCGTTTATGTGTTCTGGGACGAAAGATAACCATTTTAAGATAGCTATACAACCTTCCAAGTCATTACTAACTACTTGATGAGTAACTCCGTTATTAGCCATAACCCTAGTTCCACCTAATTCATCATTACTAGAATAAGCTTGTTTAGCTAAAATTCGATTAAGAGCTTGAAAACCTGTTAATATTATTGGGGCAACACAATCTTTTTGAATAACACGCTGGCCCAATCTAGCTAAATATGCTCCTATGCCGACACTTCTTCCTGTAACAAAAGTAAGTGTAAAATTGTTTTTGTAATTTCTCACTGTTTCTCCAGCTATCATTGCACTACCCATGAGGTTTTCGACACCTAAATTAGAACTAGTATCAATTATATCATTGATTTTCCAAACTTCTTCGCCGTCAGAATTAACTACCTTTTCAGCTTTCACACAATTTTTTCCACCTACCTTAATGTAATCTTCATCTTTTAAATAAATGTATTTACAACCAAGTTGTGGTTTATTCTTATCAATCCATTCCACTAAAAACACATTAATAAGATTTTCGGATAAGCCAATACGTGCTCCACTATTTACAGCAATATAAATTCTTGGAATACCAAGTTCTCGGGCCAATTCACTAGCTTTTAAAAATAATAAATCTTCTTCAACTCCAAAAGTGCCAAGCTGATAAGTGATATCATTAGCTATTACTATTATTCTCCTGCCTTTTGGAAATTCCGGTGTTCTAAGCAGCATTTTCCAAGCAACCATTCCACATGTATTATATCCTGGACATCTAGAACTTTCTACTAATTGCTGGTTATTATTTAATATCAACTCAACAACCTCAATCAATTTTTCTGGTAGTAATAATGTAGGATTATTGTCTGAAGGATATTGATGATCAGTGGTAAAACTATGTTTTGGACATTTCTTCCAGCTTTCTTGCATAGCAGATTCTAGTAAATCAATAAAATCATAGACATAGAACGTGTTAACATTTTTAGCTATTTCACGTTTTGCTTCTAATTCACCATTCCAACTATGTGGGGTATCAACACTTTTACCATCAAGATCTTCTCGATTATAATAATCAGTTACACATTTCATATGTGTAGCGGATTTATTATTTATGGGCACTGATTTGTTTGTATTGCTTTTCAAAAACAGCGTACTTACAGTATCGCCAGAATAAAGTGCTGCAAAAATATGCTCTCCTGTCGACGGATTTTGTAATTCTACATATCTTTCAGTTTTAACTGTTTCTCCGATATGTAGAATAACTCTGCAAGGGTACGATCCATCAGTTAAATTAACTGGCTTATAACGTTTATCAGCATCTATTATTTTAGTTTTAAATCTTACTTCTATGGTATTACATTTAAATTTTTTAATTCTTTGTGAATATTTGTTATAAAAATCTCTTACAATTTGTTCTGCTAGCTGAGGGGTTAGTTTATTTAGTTGTTCAAATTCCTTATTTCCAGAATTGTCGCAAAGTACATCATTTACTTTAATATAATTTACGGATAGAAGAATATGGTTATTGGAAGCATTTTTTTTTTCACGCATCAATAACTCCAAATGGTTCAAACCATTTACAATTAATTTTTCAACTTCATATAACCCAATATCACTAGTTATTGCACTATTAATATTTGTGATTAATCTTAATAAGAATCTTGGTGTCTCATCAGTTTTTGCTTTTGGAACGGCTTCATAGACATGTATGTTAGGGTACATACATGGTAACTTGCAAATGTTATATAATCTCATTCGACGAAGTTCAAGATTTTGTATAAGAGGGAGCTCACAATGTCGTAATAATTTTTCTTCCACAAAATAATTTTTATGAAACGGCGCTGTATTGGCATAGGGAATTTCTTTAATATTACGATAATAATAATGGTTTAAGACAGGAGCTACTTTTGGCAATCCTGTAATAAACGAATTTTTGGCTGGTGAAGTGTTGTCTGAAGGATGGTTGGCTAAGTGTGTTAAATAAACTAAATTGATATTGATTCTTGCTAACGTATCGGCATTTTCGTTTAGTAAATCAACGAAATTGTCAATGGAGAATTCTAAATTAATGAAAAGTATAAATAAATTTCTAACTCCTTTAGGCTTAATTGAAACAGCATAAAGCAATTCAATCTCCATCAATTCTGTTAATTTTTCTCTCAAAGAAACGGAAATGTTATTAGGGTTTGTAATTACTATAGCCAGCGTATTATAAAGCATATCAATATCATACTCAGCATCTGTGACAACAGAAAAATCGTTTATCATATGATAAAATTTCGCTCCTCTATTAACATAAGCAGAATGACCTGATGATATCGATGTTTCTTTGAAGCCAACTTCAGATTCGTTTGCACACTGATTATCAGGCCTTAAACAATCATTCGAACGTTGTAACCATTCATAAGAAATAATAGGAGGACTCATCCATCGTACAATAACTGAATTTTTTTCTTGTTTATAAGTATGTTTACTTTTAGTTTCTTCATCGCAAATATTCCAAACATCATCTTGAAATTTTATATTTAATGATTTCAATATCTGCCAACGAAAACCGTTTACTCGTAAAAGTACAAGTTTAATTGCTAATTCACTAATTTCTCTATCTCCATTGCAAATAGCAAATAGTAGGGCCTCAGTAGAATATTGTGTAATATCTAAGGTCGGTTGAATAATTTTTAATAATTCTTTGAAAGTTGAGACTTCATTATTATATTCGTTATAATTAGGCAAATGAGCCATATCAAATTGCATTGATTCTGGATCTCGAAACAAATGATGCATAGATGTAAAAGGACTTGTGGCTCCCGAATTTCCATATTCAATTACTGCCTTCAATCGAGCCATGACCTCCATCGTATGTTGATCAAAAGGAACTCCTTCTCTTACACATAATAATAAAGTTCTCGTGGCATCGGTTACTTCACTATATTCGATTTTGGATAAATTTGAAAGCTGACGTACCGAATGTTCTAATGGATCAAATAAAGATAACAATATGGGTTTAGAAGATATAATATTTAATAAGCTTAGAATTAAAATATTCTTTCTTTTTAGAGCTTGATGACTTCTAGCAAAATATAAAAGCTGATCAGTAGTCATTTCAGGCCTTTTACTATGAATAACGAGCTCCGCCACGGGATTTTCACTAGTATAAAATATCTCCTCCACTCGTAAATATAATTCAATTAAACCAGTTATCTCAGCGCAACAATTGATGATATATCCATTATAGTATTTGGTTAACACATTTTCAATAGCTGGAGCTATCAAACCACTTGAAGTAAACTTATTATGTAATTTTTGAATTTCACTTGATAAAAGTGAATCAAAATCCAAACAAGGGTTTCCATTTATATTTATATTTTCACTGAAATTGTCATTCATCACTGCATTTGCTGGTAATTTTATTCTCGTCAAACGAGGCGACTGTTTATCATTCACTGCAGCGTTCTCATCATTCTGAACTCTTGTCATTAATTTATCAATTACTTTTTCGATTTCTTTGATGGCATCATTATTAATATTATTTCTCGAACAAGATAACGCTTTAGAAAGTTCTAAGATAGGTAATTTTTTGGAACTAAAAGAACATATTTCGTAATAAGCTTTTAAATCAATTTTTATTATTATAAGCCAACCACTAATTTTTATTGAGGTAAACCTACTAGATTTATAAAACTTACTGCAAAGTAGAAATAATGAAAACGTCAACTGCTTCTTGAATTTCAGTTTTGGTTAAATAATATCCTGCTAAAGTATTATATAATACTTCTCGTGCATTATTAAAAGTTTCTAGTTCATTATATTGTGAGAAAAACATATAAACTAATAATAAACTGAGTAGCAAAAAAATTCTAATTTTGTAAAGATGACACACAGAGATGTGTAAACTAGATTAAAATTTAATGAAACATAAACCTTATATCAACTAAATTGAATAACGTTAAAAAATTATGTTGAGTGAAGAATATCATGACATCTCGTGAGTATTTATATATAATAACAAGTTTACGCTTTGTATATTAGAATATCACAAAATAATGATAAAGATTTTTTATTTTAAGCACATGATATATAGCTATTAATTGTTTACATAATACAATAATAAGCTCAGCAAACTATAGGATGATGTTTATTTAAGTTAACACTTGTTGTATTTTTCAATACTTCGCCAAAAGTGCCTGAATATACAGTGGGTTTTTTTACTACTACATGAGCAGGGGGCTCAAAAGTTGCTAGTAATACACCAGGCTGAAAAACTACACCTTCTGATTGTAAAATAGTTATAGTTCCACTAATTTCAGATGATAATGGCAGATACATTTTCATCAACTCAATTTCTGCGATGTTAGTACCTTTTTCTACATAAGATCCATTTTCCACTAACCAACGCACAAGTTTCGCTGAATAGGTAGCACAAAATTGTGTAGGATCTTGTTCTTTTGAAAAACAGTATGTTTGATGATCTACCTCAACTTTTAACTCACCAATATCGGTATTTTCCTGAAACCCAACTTTTCTATGTTTAAAGTCAATTCCCTCACTCATAAAAAACCATGATATTTTTTTATCAAGTTGAGTTGACGATTCGTTATATCTCACCGTTGCTTCTGATCCATTTAATGTAACTTTAATGGTGTTATTACTTGATTGATAACAGGATGTAATAAATTTTAAAGCACCTTGATATAATAAAGTGCATTGCACGCTTTCAAGCAACTTACCAGGGACTTGACCTTGATTAATCTTAGCTTTAAATTCTTCTTCATTATTTCTAAATTCGGTAATTGCTTTATAAGTCGCTCCATAGAGAACTGCATTAAAAAAAGTTGGAGAAATAGAGCAAACATCTGTAATTTGCTGGACTCTACATATGTTTTTATCTTCAAGCCATTTTGTCCAAGTTTTATTTGCAATGTAATCTTCGTGGTTTAAAATTACAAGTAAAGCTGATATGTTAACGGATATTTCTCCTCGTATTGTAAGTTGGTGTAATGCTCTTACAAGGTATTTTCTGGCTTGTTCTCTGTTATCTGCAGCGCAAAATATATGACCAATTTGTGAATCGCAATATTGATGAACAGTACCGCCTTGACCAATGCTGAAATAACCCCAAACATTAGGACTGCCATTCATGTGTAACTCGTGTATTTTTCCAGTTGTTGGTTGAAAATTTTTTTCAGGATTTTCAGCTACGATTCTCACTGCAATACAGTGTTTTTTGTTAATGAGATTGTTCTTTTTCTCTTCAATGTACTTAGTTAATGTATCAATTTTGTCAAGTTCGAGCCCCATTGTTATTTGGACTTGAGCAGCTGGTAAATTAGCATCCATTAGTAATTCAGTTATAACATGTTCGACTTGCAACCGTGCATTCACTTCAAGGAAATAAAATTTTGACGTTTCATTGTCATACAAAAATTCAACCGTACCTGCGTTTTTATAATGGACAGCTTCACATAAAGTCTTTGCAGCTTCCATTACTTCATTTTTGGTTTTTTCATCAAGACAAATAGGTGGACCTTCTTCAATAATTTTTTGATGGCGTCGTTGAATAGTACAATCTCGAGTACCACAAGGTAAAACGTTTCCGTAGTTATCGCCTAATATTTGAACTTCAATGTGTCTACAGTTACTTAAACAATTCATAGCGAAAATTAAACTACCTTGAACTTCATTACAGACTTGTCTATATGCATCTTCAGCGTCTTCTATATTGTTGACAATTCTAATACCTTTCCCACCGCCACCAGCTGCGGCTTTTAGCATAAAAGGAACGTCAATTATATTATTTTCTAACAAAGTTACTAAATCGTTTACGCTCTTAATACATGCGTCCTGAATATGACTTTGAATAATTTCCTCAAAATCAGTCCCATCTTTTTTTTTTTCTAGTTTAACGCGACTTCCGCTCCACTTGACAACTGGAACGTTATGATTTTGAGCTACTATTGTACTTGCAATTTTACACCCAACAGCAACCATAGATTCAGCAGACGGACCTATCCATAACGCATTGCTTCTTGACGATAAAGCTCTCGGCAGTTCATCGTTTTCACTCGCATGACCCCACCCAGGCCATACCCCGTCACATTCAAAAGCATTCGCGACTTTAACAATCTCATCGATGTTCGCGTAGTTAAAGTTGTTACTTCCACCAGGCAACCTAGCTACAAAGTCTAAAAATGATATATACTCTGCAGATCCAGACTCATCTTCACAAGTTACCAGACCTACAAGTTCTATTTCATTTTCATTATTAAAAACTTGTAAACACCATTCTTTTATGGACTTTGCGAATTTCAAAGCAGCGTTTCCATTATTTGCTATTAGAATTCTTTTAATTATCGTATTGGTATTATTTTGTTTAGCAAATTCTTCTATTGATGCATACTCTTTAAGCATTTGTTATAATTAATTAATTTGTGTGTCGACATAATCTCCAACACGATCAAAGATTTATTTTTTATTATCTATCATGGACATGATCACCCTTATATAACTTACATAAAAACATACTGCATTATACTCAATAGTACAATCAATTTATTTTTTGATCATTCATTTAAAAAATGGTTAACCCCACATAAATTTGTTTACTGGGGAAAAATGACGGTCTATAATACAAGTTTAATCAAATAATATCCTATTCATAAAAAATATATTCGGTTAATCAATTTTACATAATTTTTGTTATTTTAGAACATCATTTTTTATTTTTAGTATTAAGATTAATAGTTACTCTGAGTTGTAATAATTAAATCATTTTGTCAATAAATAACGAGTTTAAACAAGTTACGATGCCAAAACCACAAAGAGAAATATCAAACAGTTCTGATAAAAATACTCTTAAACAAAAAAAAAATCAAGACAATAGTAAAACGGATTCCCAAGTCCGAACAGCTTCGTATATTGTGTCCAGTGTTGAAGGTAATGTAAAAAACAAACAATTTTCTAATTCAGATAAAACTAATTCAAACCCTGATACAGACGGTCATAGTGTTTCTAATAAGAAATCTTCATTAGACAACAAACTAATACAAGAACAATCAGATGACTGTTTAAATCATTTTCAGCCAAGTGAAGTTTCTTCGACTGGTATCTTAGCTGAAGATTCTAATGTCGCCAATGAGAGAAACGGAGAAAATCTAAATATTATGGACAAAAAAGCGAATGATGTCTTATCTAAAGAGAATATCAATCAAACAAGTAATAAAATCAACTTACAAATTGATATTGAAACAGCTGCACATTTGGAAAAATCCTTGAAAAAAAATAATGAAGACTACTATTTTAAAATGAAATGCAATCCAGATAACATCATAAATACAAGCGAAAACACTTCAGAGTTGTCCAACTTAAATGATTCCACAATGGGCACAAATGAAACGATTACCCCATCTAAATTCATTTGCGAGAAAGACGAACCAAAAATAGAATCAAAGAGCGAAAGTTTTTTACAAAAAAGCCGAATGACTGAAGAGAATTCGAATAAGATAAATTGTGATTCGGAGCTAACAGAAAAAATTGAACTTCCAGAAAAAGTAAAATCGCTTCATACGTCTGAACAACCAAAGTCATTGGCTATAGATTCGAATAGCCAAATGCTTGTTGATACACCAATTAAATGCAGCGATGAAAATAATGATAACATAGCAGAGATTAACGGTCATGACGCTATTGGTTTGGACAATAACGACGACTCAACAACGAAAATTAACAAGATCGATGCGAAAATCGATAATGAAGAACTCAAATCCAATTCTCAATCAATAGCCAGGCAAGAAACCAATTCATTATTAAATTTCAAAGAAGAATCAGACGTTGCTTGCATCAACATCGATTCTGAAATTCCACAATACGAAAAGAATATTAGCGCTATTGCATCCAACTCTAATATTCCGACAAACACTAATTCAGAAGATGAAAACGAGTCACTTTCTTCAGATGAAATTGCTTTCTCTAATGAAAATGCATCAGTTGCAGCTTGTAGTGTTATCGACAGTAACCTTAGTGAAAACTCTCCAAGTGTTGCCGAAGATGTTTGCTACACTAACGACATTTCCATGGAATATTCTGCAGCTTCAGAATGTGTCAGTTCAATATCTTTTACTAACGATTTTTCAAAAGAAAAAGCTACTGTTGAGACCGACCAAATCAACAATTCACCCAGGCTCGAAACAGATATTTATCAATCCAAGATAACAAACATCGCTGATCAGATTGATGATAACATGACCCACCCGAACGACCATTATTTTAACGTAGACACATTTAATGAATTTTTATCGCGCCTTGATCAATTTATCAATGAAGATTCTAACAAGGTAGATTACACTGGCGTCATCGATTCTTTCTCCAAAAATTTTGCTGAGATCAAATCAATCATGTCCAACATTCAAAACGACATCAATTCAATAAGAAAATTAATTGCTAATGAAGTAAAAGAACCAGAAATACTTAATGAAGAGACTAACGTATCTTCTCAACAAGGTCAATCAAAAATTAATAAACAGCGCACGTCTAAAATCCAGTTTTATAAAATTGCGATGGCCATATTATTTCTGGTTATAGTATATTTATTATCTAAACAAATATATCAACGTAAATCAGACAAAGTGGTACTTTCTTTTTTAGAAGCCAAGCAGAATCTTTTTTGTAGATATTGATTTAAACTCTTAATATAAATACTGTTGCTTTTTTAATTGATTATAACAACTTATTTTTAAACTAATTTTGAAAATACGTTTACTGAAATGGCTTTGACCAGTTCACTTTTTCCGTAACACCAAATCGATGTGTGCGTAGAATTTGCATCTGTATTTATCCTTACAATTTTGTAATAGTCACGTATACATTGCAACTCATAAACCCCGTTTATCATCCCTTTAATTCTAAGAGGAGGAAATAAACCACAGCAAAGTTCTGAATAAAGTGAATCATATATAAAATTTGAAAGCAATGATTCTAATTTTTCAATTTCGATTATTTTATTTGTTTCAAAAAAAAATTGATCAGCTGGCGAATCGATGTTTGCATTATTGCAAAAAATAGGCTGTGACAACAAACCTATTGACGCGTTTAAACTTAATTGTGATAACCTATTTTCATTTAATTTCAAAAGTTGCCTGATATCAATTTTTGAATATTCTGTGAAAAATATATCTGCATCTGGATTAATTGGTTTAATAGCACTAGTTATTAAATTTTTATCGACGTCACTATCAAGTTTATTTACAATTATTAAATTAGCTAATGATATTTGACACTGCAAAAGAAATAAAACGTCATTAATTTCCAAATTATTTTCATCTAAGACTGTTTCGTCTACATTTAGGATTGTTTTATTTATTTTTTCAAATATTTCCCTCGGTAACTTTGCGTCAATAATAGATATGATCGACGAAAAATAAAAACTAGTATGGTCAACGTCGAAATCTTCAGATCTAAGTAATTCCTCTACTAAATATGAAATATTAGCAATTCCTGGTATCTCCACAAGTATTAAATCGATTGGTTTTTGACAGAGTTCAAATGACCGTTTCAGCAATTCCTGCACAGACAACGTCACAGTGGATGCTGAAGAACAACAAAGACAACCGTTAGGTAAGTCGAAGTAATCTAGAAGTATATATTCATTGTTTTTAATTAGTTGCAAAGGCGCTTCGACTAAATTCTGGGTGTTTGATAAATCGTTTCTAATTACTGCAATTCTAATATTTTCAGTGTTGAATAAACAATGTTTCAAAAAAGTGGTTTTTCCAGACCCTAATAGCCCACTTACGATGCAAACTGGAACTTTGTTTGCAGAAACCATGCAATAAGAAATTTATTTATAAGCAAATTTACCTAAAATTTTAATTTCTAATTAAAAAATGTAAACCCTCTGAATAACCGGCACAATGGTTTTATCAAGTACTGTGTGCAATTCGTTTCAGGTGGCGTTAAAATTTGAAACTTTTTTAAAATTGATTGGTAATGAGTTTCGATTTTGTTCTGCAGTGGAGAATAGTTATTTTTTAACAAGTTCCAAAGCAAAGCTTATAACTTTTTTAATTTTGTTTTTCTATATGTTAGAGTCGTATCTTTAAACTTTACGCTGTAGTTCAAGCTTGTTGCAAAGCTTGTTCACTGCAATATCTAAGTTTAATATGCTACTAATAATTCTTTTTCATGACATTCTCTTTACCATTTTTAAGTATTTATTAAAAAAATAACGTTTTGAATGCTAGTTATCTAATATGAATTTTACATAAGTAACCATTTGAAATTCCCGCAGTCTCCGTAAATTATATTATAAATAATTTAATTGTACGATATTCAGATTTTCCAGTTCAATTTATTTTTTTTTCCAATTATCAGAAAGAAGCTATCTTATTATCTTTGAATAAGCTGAAAACTTCTTAAAATCTTATTGGATCTTGATGTTAAACGATAATTAGTAAGGTAGATGACTTCCTAACTTTATTTATTTTAGTCAGAAAGTACTAGTTATTGCAAATCGGTTGCCCGTGACCTTGAAAGTAAGCAAAAAGACGTTTGAGAATGAATTTGATTTGATACCTAGCAGTGGAGGTTTGGTCTCTGCGTTAAATGGTGTCAACAAAATGGATTTCAGGTGGATAGGCTGGGTTGGTTGTGAGGTTAAAAGCGAAATAGCTGAAGCTGTCAGAGTGAAATGTAATGAAATGAAACTAAACCCTGTCTACCTTTCTGCTGACTTAGCTGACGCGTATTACAACGGATACTGTAACGGTATAATTTGGCCGATTTTGCATTACGTTGCCGATATTCCTCTCGACTCAATTGACGAAATCTACGACGCTTATATCAAAGTTAATATGTTGTTCGCGGATGCCGTTTATAAAGATTATTTAGAATTCAGAAAGAATTATCCAAAAGATCCATATATTATTTGGGTGCACGATTATCATTTAATGTTACTACCGCAGATGATAAGAAATAAAATTAATGATTCTAACTTGCGTTTGATGTTTTTTTTACACATCCCTTTCCCCCATCCAGTGATTTGGGAGAACATTGCCGCTTCTAGAGAATTGCTAGAGGGGCTGCTGCACTGTGATATCATAGGATTTCACATTTTTGAATATCAAAAACATTTCATGAACGCTTGTTTGAGAGAATTAAATGTTGAAATTAACGAATTTGTTATAAACGCAAAGTCGATTAGCGGGATCGAAGTTAAAACTATCAGTTGCCCTATTGGAATAAATCCGACGCGATTTATTCAGACCTCTAGAGATGACGAAATAAAAATAGCTAGAAGAAATTTAAGGATTCGATACCAGAACAAGACAATTGTCTTAGGAGTAGATCGACTGGATTATATGAAAGGAGTTTATCAAAAGTTGAAAGGCATCGAACGTTTCACCGAAAAATATAAAGAAATGAAAAACGAGATTGTGTTTATTCAACTAGCCATTCCGTCTCGTCAAAATGTTCCGTCTTACCAAAAACTTAAAAATTCTGTGCATCAATTGGTTAGCGAAATTAACGGAAAATCAATTAAAACACCAATTATAGAACACTGGGATCAGTCACTTGATTTTAAACAACTAGTTACAGTATATTCTGCGTCTGATATTTGTTTGATAACTAGTGTTCGCGACGGAATGAACTTAGTTGCGTTTGAGTATGTGGCTTCTCAAAACCAACACCATGGTCTTCTATTATTGAGTGAATTCGCAGGGGCTGAAAGAAGTTTAGCTCATGGAGTTGTAAGTTTCAACCCTTGGAATCCTGACGAAATCGCTGATGCACTTAACGAAGCTTTGAAAATGTCAAAAGAAGAAAAAGAGGCTAAACATAAATGGGCGTTCAATCATGTCACCAAACACACTGCTGATAATTGGGCAAATATTTTAATTTCCGAGTTGGTCGATTCTGGTTATTAGACTCGTTCACTTTTTGATACAAATATATCAATAAATGTATTGTTTTCTTAATATTTAATACGTCTCGACAGATTGAACTAATAATAAAAAATTTAATATTATACATTCCTATAAAACCAATAAACTTTCAGAAACTATGATACAACTTTTAAGTTTAGGTTACCATTTAGCGATATCTTTAATTTTGATAACAGCTTTTTTTTTATGGATGCGGCGGGAATCTCTAAAAGATTTGTAAGCAACATTCGACCAAAATTTTTTTAGTCTCCATACGTTTTCATACATGACGGAATTATCTTTTCAACTGGAAATCTTATATTTCGTTTCTTCAACTATTCACCAACTCAAAAATTGGTCAACCATCATGAAGGATTCTTATATTATGCCTACAATATTACTGAGGTTTAGCGATATTGTTAATTCGTTGCAAATGGTGGTCACTCTCTTATATTGGATCAGTGTGTATCCATTTCACACCAACGGTGTTATTATACAAAACGTGTTCAAACATGGAATTACGTTTTTGATCAGTTTTCTAACTTTTGCATTCAGAGGACCTTACGTAAATTCTTTTGAACCAATCTTGTTATTATTTGGAGTTATTTATTTTATTAACTATACAATATCGAGAAAAGTTTGGCGGTTTCAGATGTACTCTGTCATAGAGCTTAAAACGAGTTTAGAGTGGATAT
This sequence comes from Dermatophagoides farinae, assembly GCF_024713945.1. Classification (NCBI taxonomy): domain Eukaryota; kingdom Metazoa; phylum Arthropoda; class Arachnida; order Sarcoptiformes; family Pyroglyphidae; genus Dermatophagoides; species Dermatophagoides farinae. Next base: position 360,486 of record NW_027461518.1, on the reverse strand, counting down.
TACTAACTCTACTTTGCATCGCTCCTCTTTTATCACATTTAGTTTTGTTTAAAGTTACCAATTCAATTATGTCAAGTCCGCCTAAAGAGGTCTTCTATCCAATAATTGAACCAACAACAGAATATATTAATTAAATCACATATTACGAAGCTAAATGATGCATGATATGTATTCGCGAATTTAAAAGAAATTATTCTGATGAATCTATTTCTTCTTTTTTAGTATAATTTGATTGGTTGCTGTTAAGCGTCGAGGCTAATTTGCAATCTGGAAGTTCAATTTTTTTTAATTCAAAATTTTTAATATTGTTTGATCCTAGAGCGTTGAGATTTTTTAAACTATCTGCATTAACATACTGAACAACTTTCATAGGACGTTTTTTTTTTGATAAAGGCAAACCATTTATGTCTGTCAATCCTTTTTCACCTTGCAATTTATTATTATAATAACTAATAAATCTCGAATTATCGTTAATTTGTAAAATCTCCATTTGTTTTGTTATGGTCGTTAACTTTAATTCTAGTACTCGACTTCTATCTTCTTCACATTTGAGTTTGTTTTCAAGATCAATATTGTCTAACTCCAATGATTGCAGCTTATCCTTGAGTTTCGTTTGCTGAATAAGCAAATCCTTCAATTTGTTAAAAGTTGATTCATAAAACTCTTTATACATACTAAGATCTTTGTTTTCTGTGATTTTTTTCTGAAGCTGAAATTCATGATGAGATAGCTTATTTTTCAACGTTAGATTCGCGCATTCCAAGTCTGAAATGCAATTTCGACAACAATTCAGCTCTGTTGTTAATTCTCTGTTTCTCTCCGCTAGCTCTAGCTGATGTTCTTTAGTTTCTTCGAGCTCTGTCTGAATTCGAATTCTGTTTAATTCGAGTTCTTTCTTCAACGACATGTTTAGGATTTTTTCATTTTGAAGCTCATTGTTAAGTTCGTTGATTCGCATTTGTAAATTTTTTTCTTGCTTATAGAGACAATTTAATTCAAACTTTTTTTCATCAAGCAAATTTGAATAGATATTGAGCTCTTGTTCAAGCTTGTCAATAGTGTCGTTCGCTCGCAAAATCTGAGCTTGAAATTTAGATTCAGTAGCGGTTATTTGCTCCAAGTTCGATTCTGCTTTGCTTTCTATTTTATTCAGATTGCTCTCCAAACTCTTTATTTGAAACTTTAAATTTGTGTTCTCAGAAGCCAAGGTTTTTCTTTCTTGCTTTTCGAACTCGTAATGTTCAGTTAAGATTTTTAACTGTGTGCTATGGTCGTTCAATGAATGTTGCATCCCTTTTATTTTGTTTTTATATAATTCTTTTTCACATACACGTTTATGCTTCAAATCTTCAATGATAAACAAATATTGTTTTTCTTTGGCTGTGAATTCCTTGTTCAGCTTTTCAATCTTGTCTAGTGTTTCATAGATTAATTTTTGATTTTTCAACTCATATTCTTCTCGTCTTTTGCTAAATTCTAAAAAATTGACGCCGTCTTCGTAGGCTAGATTATCGCCAAGCTTTTCTTCTTTTTCGTCATGAGAAAATTCATATGATGTTTTGCGACTTAAGGAATCGAAATTCTCCGAATCTGCCCCAATATTTATATCTACGTCTAATTTTTTATTATCATCTTGAGAGGCTTTGTTCAAATTTTTGAACTCTTTTTGCAACTTTAAAAACTCATTGCTGGAAATTTTTTTCAATGGTTTTGAATATTCGTCAATCGATATTTCTAAATTGATGTCAAATCTAAAAACGTACCTAACAAATTTTTTTCTAGGTTGTGTAGGTGTTCATGAGCCGATTGGAGCATATAATAACATAAATTGCTGGTATTATTAGTTTAACGAATTAAAAAATATATCAATACTACGTGGTGCGGATCTGTAGAAACCAAATGTCGCTCCTTCCAATGTAGAGTAATATTATGTAATATTCGGGATATTGCGAACCAAAAGCTCCTCATAATAGTTGTAGACATGTTTATATTGTTCATCAAAACTACTGATAGTATATTGAAATAATGTACCTGATCAACTAAGTTAATTTATTTGTTTATTATAAATCTAGTGCAAAAATATTTTGAAAGTTGTTAGTATGGTAAAATCAACGAATTTAGCCTTATTACGTTCGTTGCAGTTGATAGAAATTCAATATATCAAACTTATACAAGTTAAAAATCAAATACTTCCACTAACATAACGAAACATAATAACTAACAACAACGTCATAGTTAATCGCCTTCATTTGAAAATTCTGAGTACTTTAACGTGTTTTCATTAAGTTATAAGTTATTTTAATACTCACATATCTTATAAATATGTTTTTTTTACAATCAATTTTAGTTTTAATCAAAAGGATATAAAGAATATATTGTTAATAATTATTTTATACGTAGCTAAATCTTTAAGTATTTTTTGTTAAAATGAATACGTATTATATATTTATAATTTATAACTTTTGAATATAAAAATATTTAGAGATATTCTAATTTAATTAGAATTTAAAATAATATTGATTTCCCTTTTATTAAAACCTCTTACTACGATAGTGGATTAAATTTTAGAAATTATTGAAATCTAAAACTAATATCTGAAATATCTAATTTTATCATTCTGGGAATTATATAGGTAATATATTCATAATAAAATAAAATAACACTAGATATTTTACTACAAAAATTAATATTTTCATTCTGAAGATTAATAACTCTTTTAGACTTATAATTTTCAGTTAATTGCATAGATAACTAAAAATGATTATGAACCATGTAGGTTTAGTGAAGAATTTTTCAAAACGAAAATGACTTCAAAGAGTATTTATTAAAATATTATTAAAACGATTTGAAATCAAAAACAATGCTTGAAATACAATATAAGAAAAACTAAGTAAATAAATATTATGTTTTATTTTGAGAAACGAACTAGTCGTGATTAGCTATTGAGTATATTAATGATCGGAATGTAGTATACTATATTCAGATTAGTGAAACTTTTATTTTAAAAATATAAAATATTATCTTACGGTTTTTAATAAATGTGTGTTAAACGATTACGAGCTAATCATCAATGTGTGAACCGCATAAAATTAATTTGATTTCTAAGCCGTTCGCTTAATTGTTTATACTGAGAAAATATAATAATTTCTGATCAATCAATGTAATTGTTGTAGACTTAAGGTAGACAACGTAGAAAATGTTTATAATCTGGTTGCTTCAAGTCTGGCTTTAGCTCTTTGAATCTGTTCGTCAGACTTGAGCATTTCAGTATAATAATCAGAGGGACGTTGAAAATTGAACCCCAAATGTTTTATCACGCCTAAAGCTTGCTGCATGCCCAAAAGCGTATGTTTCTGTATCGTTTTTTCAATTTCAATCGAATTGTTAGCCGGCATGTGATTGATGGATTCATTCACGATGACGTCAAGTCGGTCTAGAAATGGAATGTTTTTGCAACCCAATGGAATAGAGTATTCGATTTTTTTTCTAGCGTTTAACAATTCTTCATTATTTTTATCCTCTTTAAGTAAGTTGTTTTCAGTCATTTATATACTTTATTTGGACAAATACAATTTGAAGTGCTTAAAAAGAGTTTTTTGTAAAAAAACTTTTTCAATATTAAATAATATTAAAAGCTTTAAGACAATTTACGTAAGCATTTTTATGCAGTGTACTGTAGGAAGAGGTATCTCCTGACTTCTTTTTCTTTTCCGCCAAGACCATTTCGAGTGCGTAAAACAATTTTTTAATCGGTATTTCTCTGCATTTGTAATTTTCAAAGCAAATATCTGCTATTTGCTTTATCTCTTCTAGTTGAAACTGGTTTTTTGTGAAATAGGATTCTATAGTTTTGGCCAATTCTGAGTAATCAGAAATCCCCTTTGTGCGTACATCAGTTGTAAACGAGTCTGTCATCCAGAGCTCCTGTAGACAGTTGACTCTTGACGTAGTTGCTATAACTAGCAAACTATGATTTTTAGGTGGTGAAGTTGTAATTAGTCCCGTCAGACCTTGTAGAATCGTATTGCTGTAAACAGGACCAAGCGGAGAATATTCGACTATCTGTTCTATATCGTCTAAAACAATGACACTTTTTTCAGAGTTGTATGCTTCAGAAAAAATTTCGCTAATTTGCAGAATTTTCATATTTTGAGATGAACCAATGTAGTCAGTATTCCGGATTACTCTCAGAAATGGAAACTGGACTTTTAAAGCCAGCCAAATTGCAAATGACGTTTTTCCATTCCCTGGCAACCCGTGCAAAAGTACACTTAGTATTCCAGTTTTGTGACACAAATTTAATACCATCGTTTCTAGATTGTTGAGTACTTCTACATATTCATTGCTGTACATTATAAAGTCATATTTAAGATATTGTTTAATTTGTTCGTGAGGAACCCCAAAAGCCGGTGTTACTTCATTTAGCGCAAGCTCGAAGTCTAAAAATGTAAGTTTAACGTTTTTCTCGTCTACTTTGGGATTTGTGTTAGTGGTGTTATCCATATTGGCACTACGTCTGAGCGCATACGAGGCTGCACTTCGCACAAGTCCAGCCAATTCCGCTCCTGTGTAGTTGACCGTTGTTTCTGCAATCATTTTCAAATCGACTGACGCATCGAGTCTATTATTTTTTCGCATAGTACTAGTGTGGATCATCAAAATTTCATAACGCCCATTCGTGTCAGGGAGTTTGATTGGGACGTGGACTTCGAAACGACCGGGCCGAAGTAATGCATCATCAAGCATGTCGTAACGATTGGTAATTCCAATGAGCAATATATTATTCAGCTGTTCTACCCCATCAATTTTCGATAAAAGCTGGTTTACTACGGAATCGTTCACCCCAGTTGACGCAGAAGAAGATCCTCTTTGTTTGCAAATGGCGTCGATTTCATCGAAAATTATAATATGCAAAGGAGATTTTAATCCGTATTTTTTATAGTCAGATTCTGCTTCGCAAAATAATTCACGGATATTCTTCTCTGACTCTCCTACGTATTTGTTCAGGATTTCAGGCCCGTTTATCACCTTTATATTTTTCACATTTAGAGCTTGTCCAATTTTTCGCGCAATCAATGTTTTTCCCGTACCTGGTAATCCATATAACAAAAGCCCACGGACAGGGTCAATTCCAATTTCGTTCATCAGCTGCGCAGAAACTGTTCGAGATATAAATGCTCTCCTAAAAATTTCTTCATATTCTTTTTGCAATCCTCCTATTCCTAATTGATCAAAATTAAAAGTTGTATTGAAAAGGGCGTCCTCGCCTGAAAGAAAAATCTTGTTATTTTTAGTTTGTAATGAGATTTTTGTAGTAGAATTTATAATGGCTCGCTCAAGATTTCGCTTTGATGCGAATAGTTCCGTCACTGTTCCTGGTAATGTAATTTGATCATAGCCAAGTGCTAAGATTTGATTTTTTTGGACTATATTGGCCAAAACTTTGGTTTTGATAGTAGAAATTAAAGTTTCTTTATCTAATGTAAGTAAATTTTTTTGGTTAGGAGACCATCGATCAAGGGTGATACATATTTCGTTGGCTTGATCAAATTTAGAACTGGAATCTACTAACTCAACTTGAACAATTGAACCTGTTGATTTATTCAATTTACTTCTTAAAACTGCTGGAATGCAAATGATCGTTTCATCTTGCACACTTGCATTAACCATTAAAACTAAAATTACTTGTTCTACTCGTACGACAAATCGATTTTTTTCTAGTTCTAATTGAGAATGTGCTACTTTTTTCAATTTTTCAAACCCTTTGGGATTGACTAGGGCACAATTATAAAGAGCGCTTTCAACATCTGGCGTGCTTTCAAGAAAAAATGTAAGTTTACCATTGAGCATTCTTTAGATGAACTTATGGATTGGTTTAATACGAGGGACTAAATTGCAAATCTGGTAAAACACAAAAATTGCAATTTAATTCATAACAAACAAAAATAATATTCAGCTACTTAATATTTGCGAAATAATTTCAAGTTATCATTGAAAATGTTTTTTCTAATGTGTCAATGAAAGTACAAAGCACATGTATTTAGAAAAAAACGAAGTAAACTTGCAAGAATCATATAAGATTCTTAGTTTAGAAGATGACCTAACAAATTTTAACGTTTTAGTATGGAACTTCGTAATAGACAATTCTAAATTCCAGATAATTACTGAAACAAACGGTATTTTGGTAGGGAGAAATTCAATAGAATTCGATCAATGCAATTACGGGTTGCACATTCTGTCTTTACAATGTAATTCCAAATTTCAACTCACAATTATTCGTCCTATCGGTCAACCGAGTTTCTCTATTTTAAAAAAACATCCAGCTGATATTACACGAATAGGCATTTTTGGCATTAAAAAACTCAGTAGAAGTCACTTTTTTGTTTCTAGATATGATAAAATTACAAGTATAAAAATGATGGGGTTGAATGGTGTTGAATTAAATGATAAAAAAATAATAGATGAAGAAGAACATGAACTAGAAGCTATTAATACTATTTCACTCAATAATTTACGGTTAGAATTGAAAATAAAGATTTGATTTATATACGAAAGGAAATTAAACATGACAATAATTTAGATTGAGTTACTGAATGATTACCAATAATTGAAGTTTTTTTTAAAGATTTGTTTTTGAAAAATTTATCAAAAAAAGAGAATTTACGTCGATTCTAGTGTTATCTAATCTATTAGTTTATTAATTATTACGTATGATTTTAGTGTTTTAAAAATACAGCTACATTTTATCTTTTAATAGGAATTGGAGTATCATTTTCCTCTTTGTTGAAATTACCGGTGTAGTTTTTGTTGAATTCCATTTTTGAAGAGAGAAGAAAATAGTTTTGCTCACCAATGAGCTCAATAATATCTCTGTATTGATCAGAAGCTCCACACAACCGAATAAGAAGATTGTTTTGTTGAACAAAAACGTCAATCACATGTTCAAAAAGATCGAAGTTCATGTTTTCACATTCTTCAATTCGTCTGAGTTCTTCGGTTGTAATGTCAACTGGAATAGCGGTAGAAATCTCAGATGGCATTAATACTTTTTTGAGTCTTTTTCCGGCTTTTGGTGTCAAAATTAAAGAATTTCGTCCGAAAACAGGTTTTCCAACAGTTGTTTGAATATATTCGTCTTCACTTGGCTCCATATACAAAAAATCACGTAAAAAAATTGGACTTTTGGTGGTTGAATCAAAAAAATCACTTGGTGCGTTACTTCTTCGTCGTGGAGCAGGAGGACAATCTGAATCGTTTAAAAAAAAAATTCTTGTATTCGGGCTATCCTGCGTAGGAGTACAATATTTTGTTTCTTTGGCAGTGACTTCGTCGACAACAAGTTGTGAACGATAAGTGTCATCTTGGTAACTTGTAATGCCGTTTTTGTCTAGTGAATTACAATTCCGGGCATGGATCGATGTTTTAGGAGTACGAATGTTTTCTATTTCATTAGCAATCGTTGAACCGCCATTAGTGTCATAATTTTTATTCTTTAATTTGCTTATATTAATTATTTTGTTAATTATGATATTCGAACCATCTTCAACATTGGATTCCGAGTTTGATAACTCAGGTAAAGTTTTATTGTTATCAAAGGAAAAGCTAAAACTATTCAATGTATTTGATTTCATGTATTCGAGTAAGTTTTTCAGTTCATAAATATCGGATTTATCGACTTCATAATTTATTTCGTCAGCTGAGCTTGACTGTTCATTATCGGAATTGTTATCTATGTAATCGATATTAATAATAGAGTTAGAATTTTCGTGATGCACGATGCGAGAACACTCGTTATAAATGATATCTTCATCTTCTAAATTATGCTTATAAGTATCTTGAGAGTCGTTTCGACCAAGTGAAGAAGAAACATCGTCGTTGTCTTCTGCATCTGATAATGGTTTACATTTGTCAATTTCTTGAAAAAGCGAATCCAATGAACAGTCGTTTTTTTCTTGATCATTTTGATTAAAAATTTCTGAAACGACTGGGCAAGAACTAGAAAAGACAGTTAATGATGACAATAATTCTGACAACAGTTCTGAGTTGCAAATACATCCGATATTATTTATTTTATCGTCATTAGAGAATAAAAAAATAGGATATTTTCTTATATTGTTTCTCAGTACATCAAATTTACAAGGAATGGCTGTAGTTTCTTTACAAAAGGAAGAAGCTAAATAATCTAAGTTAATATTTTTACTGAACCAGTTGTTGACTGATAATAAGTTTTTGATAAGTAATTGTGAATTTGTAGAAAGAGAAGATTTTAGCATATTTATAATCTTTCGTGACAAATGAATTAAATTTTGAATGAAATTAAGTACAGCTTGATGAGGAATTGTAATTTTAAGTTTAGTCATTAGTATTAAAATTTCATGGAAGCAATCAATGCAGTGTATAAAAGATTTAAATGTTTGGTCAAAGTTAAATAAATTTGAGCTCGTAGATTGCTTACTTAATAACGATCTGAAAAAATAATCTAATTCTTTCTTAACAACATCGAAAACACGAATAACCGATGAATCCGTAGTAGACTTAAATGTTTTAATAAAAAATACTAATTCCTGAATCACACGCATTCGAATTTGAACATTTTGGTTTTTATGGGCAAAGTCTAAAGATTTATTCACAAATTCTGATAAATAATCTTTTTGATCTGGGAGAACACAGCTCAATAAGCCAATCAATAAACCATTTTCTTGAACCGCAGTAATGTTGTTGAAACATTGGCTTAATAGTGAAATCGAAAACATTAATGATGCATTAATTGTGCTTGAATTATGTGGTGCTGTCTTTTGCTTTGTTGAAGAGTTGATAGAACTATTACTTAAAGGCCCACAAATAAATGATTTTTTTTTAAAGTCAACCTTCAACGGTTGAAGGTTTTTATCAGTTGGAGTAAGCACTCTAATTTTTTTGAGAGTTGGTAGATAGTGTGAATCAGGCAAAACAGACTCATTGTTTTCCATTGCAGAGTCATGCTCAAAATTGGAAGTTTCAAAAATAAAACTAACCTGATTTCTGGGAATATCAAATTGATTGTGTCGCTTAAACAATTCGAAATAAAAGAATGAAACTCTCTGAAATGACAAATTAATTAATCTAAAACAAGGATGAAAATCGAATTCCGTGAGCAAGGATAAGTAACGTTGCGACATAAGATCCTTGTTCGATATTAACTGACGTGCTTTTTGTAACGTTGCTAGTTTCGATTTAGTTTTAGCAGAAGCTGATAATTTTTGAAAGGTTTCTATTTGCGCGGAGTACCATTGTTCAAAGGCATCAACATTTATTATGTTTTTACTGGTGGCTTCGTGTAACATTTTATCGTTAGCCATAAATACGATTCGATTTAAAAACTTCCATAAAACAGACTCTAACAATATGTATATAGAAAGACCTTTAGAGTAGTATTCGTTGAGCGTATTATAGAATTTAGAATCGATACAAAAACTTTCAAGAAACGTTGCTATTGAACTAATATAATTAAAACAGCGTGATATTGTCAAATCAGCTTGAACTATAGAATTCTCAGAATAGTAAAATTCAATCGGCGGTGCGCATTCTAACAAAATTTCCTGTAATGATGATCCCAAGACAAAGTAATAATTTGAAAATATTAAACTAAGTAGTTCAAATATTGCCTGTTGCGTTGTTTTCATATTGTTAAAAATGCGATGTCGGAGAATGTATTCGATCGGGATCTGAGTTTTTTTACCAAGATTTTCATCTGTTACGTCACGCGCCACGTAAACGACTGACAAATAATTCAAGTTATTTTCCGTTTTCATTTCAGACACCATAATCTGAACTATGTCTAATTCAATATTGTAAGCTTTGAAGTGAGAGTCAATTAATTCAAATAAAATATTGTTTGTTTCGTTCCTAACTAATGGTTCGTTGATTTTTGCACTCTGAATGATGTTTGTGATCTGATTCTTGATAGCTGTGTAAGACTCAATGTTTTTAAATATATTTTGTGACTTCATTAAGTCGCTTTTCAAAACTTCAGTATTATTTAAATTGTGATCACGGAGAGTTTCTATCAGATATTTTACTACTAAACGTAAAAGATCACTATTGTTTGATATTAGCTGAAGTATAATTCGTTTCCATGATGAGAGTTCTTTTTTTGTTGCAATATGTAAATTAAAACCTGTAACAATAAAATCTATTTGCGTTAAAATTTCTTTAGATTTATTGTTCGCATTGCATATTTCAAATTCACTAAAAACTTGTCTTTACTAGATTCACTTACTCTAAAATTCGTAATATTATTTTATTGTTGTATTGAGCTTGACAACTTGATGCCATAGCATACAAGTATAAAAATCGTTTTCTACTCTAAATATTTTAGCGATATTAAGTGAAACCTTGTAAAACTAAGTTAAACGAAAATCAAGAATAATTTACTGTTTTTCAAGATTATTTACTTAAAAAACTTAAAAAAATTTTTTTTTTTAATGCATTATTATTGGGCAATATGAAAATTTTTACATACCGAAATTGAGCTATAATAAACGTTTTCAGTTCACACATGGTAAGTAGTAACTTAATGATTTATTTTAAAATTTTACATTATTTTTTTCTACGAGCGGTAACACGCTATACGTAACGAATACCAGCTTAATTGCGTGTTAACCGCAATATTATACGAGTTTATTTACGAGTTCAGTATAGTTGATCCTGTCTCCAGTGCTTGCCAAGTTGACTAATGCTTCTTGTTCTTGTTTGGTTAGCAATTCCCCAATGTAGCTCAAAACACTTGCAAACTCCTGCTTGTCGATGGTTCCAGTGTTGCTTTTATCGAATTTTTTAAACATCTCGATTAGTTGAGTGCGAGGGTTCGATTTTTTTAAAAGTTTTTCAAGAGTTTCAGCCAACACTTCGCCGTCGCAATAACCGTTGTCAAACTTCAAAGTTGCAAGCCATTTTTCTTGGTCTTTAGCATTTAAAAAAATTCCAAGTGAGTTTAAACAATTAATACATTCACTTTCTGTAAGCTTTCCATCACAATCTTTGTCGAACGTTAATATGGCTGTGCGACTTTTCATTGTTTTACTTTGCTTGTAGTTGGTGCAGTTAACATGCAAATTCAAGTAAAATACCAGAAAATTATGTTGGTTGATTAAATTAATACATAAGCATGCGTTGACTGAAAATAGCTGTTCGTGAAACTAACGGCCGAATTTTTTTCTAAAAACTGATTCACTGTTGCACCATAACCGACTTACTGACAAACTCAGTATATTAATGCGAAATTAAATATACTCGCTAATGTAATTTGTATGAATATTTTGATATGCAATATTTGGGAGACTTAAATGCAAGTTTTAATTATAATAAAATTTTAGATTGCAATTCCATTGCTTGAACCCGACGAATCTGTTACAGGATTTTACAAATTTGTAAGTAACAACACAAAATAACATTTAGATCGACGAATCAGCGTCGCCTGAAGTTTTCTATTTAAACTACCCGATCTCAACCCACATTCGAATTAGAAACAAAACCATAAAAATCAACAAAGCGGTTGCGGTGAAAATTCGTCTTTTAGCTAAAGATGAAATCGTACACCGGTGGAATAAGAAAAAACAACATTCACAAAAAGTCAACCTTGGAATTTACCACCTAGATTTCAAATATACTGAAATTGCATTTTCGTATAGCGAACCTAGAACTCACATTCTAATCGATTCTTATTTAATTCATTTAGAAAGTTTGTGTGCATTGGAATTCGATTCTCAAAATACTTTGATTACCGTTTGCCCTGAAGAGCTTTCTAAACTAGAAGCTGATCAAGGTCAAAATAGCATTAATGAAGTGGAAAATTTCAAGAAAACCGTTCATAATATCGTTATCGAAGGCGCGAATTTAGCTCTTTATTCAGTTGATGAGACTTATCAGTATGGTGACAAGCCTGAGGCTCAAACGGAGCTTGTTACAACTAATCGTTTCATTAATGACTGTGAAAAACAAATTTTCTATAAAGATAAATATTATACAACAACGCCAATAGGCCAAGAATCACAACCTTATAATGAGCCTCCAGTTGGTCAGTTAGTCGAGCCTTATTCAAAAAACACGTTTTTCTCTGGGCTTGCAATGCTAGCCAGTGAAAAAAAATTTAATGACTATACGGCACTAGAAATTAATAATGCCATAAGAATTTTAGAAAATTTTGCAAGTAAAACATACTTAACGAGTAATCAAATTGAAACTACCCAAAAACTAATCGATAAACTGTCGGAGTTGTTGTTCGATAACACATTAAAACACACAGAAGTGACTACTGAGTATAAATTTAAGACCGATTATTTATAAACTGTAAACTTTACTGCGCAAGATCAGTTTTTATACTAGTTTAGTTGTGATATTGACAAATTAACACGATGTATCAAAATTCGAGCATCATTAAAACATATTATGTAACTTCCCAGAGAAAAGTTTTTTATGCAGTATTTATAGTTTCTAAAAAATTAATAGGTATATAATAATAAAATTATCTAATTAACCTTGCAACTGAAATTGTGTTTTGAATAGTTCTTATGAGCAAAAAACTTGATAATTTCAGCGCTGCCGAAGAAAGAACATTTTTATCGCATTATTGTGGAAAGAACATTACAGTTTTTGGTGTTTACAACGTCGTAATACGTGGTATATTGGCGTTATCAAGGAATTCTCACCTATTTCCTGCGTTATGGCCAAACACCGTGTTAAAAGAAAAATCTGCTGTGCTGCGTCTAGATAAATTGAATAATAAAGATACGGATTGTTATGAATCAATATTTGAATATTATGACGATTCTGAAGAGCTAGTTTTTAGTGACTACGTTTGGCTTAGAGAAATAAAGCTGACGGGGAAATTTGACAAGGATTTATCCATAGCTCCTCAATTGCTAGTTGGTGTGAAAATTGATAACATATTACAAATAGATTTTTTGTTTGAAACATTACTCGATTCGTCTTTGTTAACCGATTCTGACGTAACTTTCCGTACTGTAGGTAACATAAATAATCTGAGAAATTTGGTTTCATTTAATTTATTGACGCATGAAGTGCAAGATCAATCTTTGGACGACATAAATGATAATTATGATTGGGATCAATACGACTATAACAAAAAACATTATGGGTTAATATCATCATATAAAGAGGAGTTTTACACCACTGCTTTAGATATCTCTTCTTGCTCTCAACACGATATTTCGGAAGCAATTAAATTTCAAAAATTTATTGGGTTGGGTGGTAAATCTAAAGAAGACTCAAAATTGACAAGAAATACAAAAAAACAGATACAAAACAAAAAATATACTGGAAAACTGGACAAGTTTGAAGAATTGTCTGGCGATGTAAAGCAACTAAACCAATTAAGCAATAAAAAATCGACTCAATACAAACCAATAAACGTTGCTGGAATATCACGTTATTTATCGTCAATTCAAAAAAGTTCGAACTATAATACTAGCGACAATAAAAACAAAAAGCTAGTTACAAGCGCTAATAAGTTGTTTAACATAGTTACTGCCACAATGAAAAATTTCCAAAATTGCTCAATCTACAATACGTCAGACTGGAGCTGTTACGGTATACAAGAATTGATGTGAAGTGTCTAAACTCGAAGTTACAAGTAGTTGCGAAATTTCTAGTCGTTGGTGTGAATTTTCCTATAACGCTCCATAGCTCCCAAACATGATAAAACTTAGTTTATGGCATAACTTGGTAAAAATGAGCGATTATTCTTGGAATTCTATCATTTTTTACATCAATTGTGCGTTTTTTCTCATTGTGGTCTGCATTTACGCATATTTCATTCATGCGCGACGAATGAATGGTGAATCTTATTTTCAAACTTTTCGTCGTATACAAAGAACAGTATCAAGAAATATCAAGTCGCCTGAAAATTGGAGCGTTGCAAGCACCGAGGCTAGTTCGGAGCAATTGGCGTTTCTCTACTTAAATGATATTAGTTACGCAGGGCAGCAGCCTCAATATCACAACGATCCAAGGGAATTTCTTTGTAGCTTCGCGGATAATTGTCCGAAAAAAGTTGATCCGCTGCTTTATGCAGCTGATTTAAATAACACAACAAACTTCATGAACAACTATGAAAGAAGAACAGTACAATACGAAAGATTTTCGAATCCAGACACCGATTATATCCCAATTAAAGTCGAATGTGACGCTTTGCCCTTACAAAAAATAAACAGTTCGTTTTCTCAAACCACTGCTTCATTAGATCACTTAGATGTTAACCCTTACGATGGTTTAGAGAAGAATCATGTTTTTTCACAAAGCATGCCTAGCCACTGTCTCCGGGAGTTCGACTACAAAATATTGCTAAATTTGACTGAAAATAATATAAAGGCAAAAGGAAAGGGAATATCTATATTTCAGAAAAAAAAATCTCCACTCAGCTAAATCTTTCTTAATGTTCAATATTAAAAATAATATGACAATTAATATTGATAAATACAGATCTTAACTTTAAATGACAACATTAGAGCAGGCTGATTGTTTTTAAAGATGGAACGTAAGTTTTCTTCCTGCCCAATTCCATTAAGAACTTGTAAAACAAATATCCAGAATTACTTACTCCAAGATACAAAGATATCCTGAACCTCGGCTAAGTCTCGAAACCGACAATATTTTATTGAAATTAAACGACATAGTCGTTATAGATGACGTTTTGAAATTAGACCAAATTGATTATATTTCAACGGTTTCACCTTTAATTAGCAATATTTCTGTGATTTTTCAAGTTCGATCAGACAAGATTAAAAATGAATTAACTCAACTGCGCGAAAAACTGAAAATATCACTTCTAATAAAAGGTATTGAATCTAGCGATGAAGACGTAAGAGTTTCAAGGCCTCGCAAACGTTCTAGAGTCAGCGCAGTTGCTGCTAGAAAACCACGTTCATGTCGGATTACAGAGTTGCAATGCATTGAAAAGAACGATGTTATACTTGATTCTTGCGAGCAAGAACCATGTATTGCTAATGAGCCAGATTTATCATCGTTGTATTGGCTTGAAGTGCCGACCATGTCTAATACGCCAGTATTGGTTCATGATAAAAATCTTGATCACTATGCTGCTACTCCAGTAAATATGATTAAACTCGCAATGCCAGCTGACAACTACCGACATTCAGGCATTATAACTACGCCCATTCGAACTCCCGTTAGAATGTTTGAAAAATCTGTGTTATCACTCACGCCGATAAAAAAAAATACTAATTATTCAGATTTAGGAGATTCTACATTCAACAAAAGTATTGTCAGAAAAAAAAAGTCTATCAAAAAAGTTCATCAAAACAATCCGGAATATTTTTTAAAAGAATTAGGAAAACTAGTTAAAAGACATCAAACAACGTTCGATAAAATTAACGTAAAGGATAATGATACATTCTTGCTTCAAAATTGCAGGTTTCTAACACTTACAGATACACTAACAATGGAAAATAGTTTGCTGCTCAACCGCATCTCACTTTTACAAGATAAACGTTTTTATTTCGCCACAGTAACTTCGCTAGGTTTATCGGAAATGACTGATGAAAGTAAAGTCAAAGCTGCTTTAACGATACTTAAAAAGCAAACAAATAATTTGTTTTCCGGTTCAATAAACGATGCGAAAATCAACGAAATTAGTGGTTCATATTCGCAAATCAAAGATGATTTTTGCGATCAAGATCAAAATATTGTGGAGCATGTTAGTTTCTTTGATAACCATTTTATTTCCACATTTAACGCTGTGCTGGATCCTCTTTCGCAAGAACTGTTGGAAAAACTTATGATTTTAAAGGCTCAAGGTCAAAGTTTAGTGAAAATAGATGAGTTGCTTGTGGCTGACAAAGTGAAGAAGTGGCAGGCTGCAATAACTTTTTCAAGTCTTTTAAACTTGGCCAGCGTTGGATATGTTTCATTCAATAAAACTTATGATTTAACAGGGTTCGAAATATTAATAAGATAATAAGAATATTCCCTGTAAAAACCAGAATTTTATTACACACTTGAGCAGGAGCCTCTTAAACTGCTTTGGGCTTGCATAAAACTTGTGTTAATAAGACGCTATTCATCGATGAATGATCAGTTGCTTTCTTTAATTTCACCTTCTTTGAGTAAGTGTGCAAAGTGTATTACATGTTAGAAATAACGGAAGGATTTGTAAGATTTGGTAATTATTTTGTCGCAATAAAAAGAAACGCAAATGTTTTTTCTTTGTTTGCTAATTTAATCAGTTGTGCCAAATTATTGGACAAAGTAGAAAGAAACGGTTGCAAGCAACAAAAAATTCAAGTTTTGTTAATTAATAGTATACCTGATGTGGCACAACAATGTGCCAAGATTATCTCGAAAACTGAGTTAATTCAAATGTCGATCTATCATTATTCTGACAGTTATTACTTGGCTTTGCCAATAGACGAGTTAGTGCAAATGTATGAAGCAATCGAAAAAATTAAAAAAACGTTGTTGTACCCTGTGGTGATAATACTACAAGAATCTGAAGTAGCTCCAGCCTTGTATTTGTTTTTTTGTTTGCAAATTCTCGAAGTATCGACAGAAAAAGTTACCAATAGTTTAAAATTATTAGAGTCAGATAAAAGATCAGATTTGGAGTATCAGTCTGATTCAAGTAATGAAGCTATTTCAATAATAGATCACTTGAATAGAAATCTGAATTCAACCCATACATTAATTATGCAATGCTTAGAACTGAATCACATTGCCACAGTTTTGAATTTAAGAAATGCTTATCGCGATACAAAACAAAAGCAATACAATGTTAAACAAATTAAACTACACGGTTTGATTATTCGTTTTAAATTTTTAAATACTTTCAGAATATCTGGAATCATTTTTCCAGAAATCCGCATAATACCTGGTCGTAACAAAACATACCAACTCAGTTTTGACAAAAAACTCGAAAATAGCTACAAGAAATCCGTCATCGACATAATCAAACTCTGTGATTACCAGCTCCAGCTCGCTGACGGTGTTGAGTATTCTGTTTGTTTCAACACTGAAATTCCTATACACAATTCAATGGTTATTGAAATCTTTCAGCATCGAGATACGGTTTTAGAAATAAATTCGGACTGGAAGCTCATGTACCAGTTTGACCCTTTATATTATGCTCATTCTACTTATTTTTTTGACAGTGATGACGGTTCTCTTTGTTTAGACGTAAATAAAGAGTTCGAAGGATTGTTAGCTCAAAAAATCAAGTCTTCAAACTATGAAGAGTACAAGGTTTGTCTCAAACACCAAGAGTTGCTGAATCCTTGCACACATATAGAATTGATGAGAATTGAAAACAACGAGTTAGTGGGGTTTTCGAGTTTGAAAAAAAAGTATCATAGTAAAGTGATGAGCGACCTCCGTAAAAAAACGACAATTAATTACAAAGCTAATTCATTCGAGTTTGGAGTCGAATTGGTCTTGAAACTATCAGCAAGCTAATCAATTAATTAATTAGTGTTAGAATTTGTGGCGAAACACTAAAAATAACACTCCAATAGTTATTAATACTATTTCAAGAGCGTATTTCAACAAGTAGTAAAGAGTTTTCATTGCGTAATATTTAGCAATGCTCGCATAATTAAGTGATTCGTAATCTTGTTCTAAGTTGTAATATTTGCGCTTGAGCTTAGTAACAAACTTTTCGTTTTTCTCGATGACTTTTGACATCGTGTGTATAACATGCTCAATGTAGTTTTTCTTAGAATTTTGGCTTGTCGTGACAAAAATCTCGCCAATCTCTAGTCGCTCTTTCGACGTAAAAGCTCGAATAGCAACTGCGTTAAAGTTCATGTTCAATTTTTTCTTGTATGAGCGTAAATCCAGCGTAGTAGACCTAGTTTCGATCTTGGCAGTTGTTGGTTTCAAAATTTTAGCGTAGTCGTATATTTCTGAATCCGGAACCAAGGCGCAATCGATATAATCGTCGTGTGATATAATAAGGTTGTTTTCAAGTTTATATTGGTGGAGCTTGCGTTTGATGCATACTGTAGTATCTGGAATATATTTTGTGTATTTAAATGTTGAATTTAAAGCGACATGATCAGTCGGTTCGTCTAAACCTGAATCAGTTATTTTGCTCATCGTGCTGTTGTATTCAACAATGAAATCGTCCATTAAAAAGTTCTTGGCGGGCCCTGAAATGACTCTCTTCTCGTCAATATAGATTGTTACAAAGCCATTAGGCTCAATTTCAAGTGAAAACACATGAGGCAAGCTAAAGTCCATGCTCTGGTATGGAATGTCGGACAGAGAAAAGACGTACTTAAGTTCGTTGATAATTGTAACGTAGTCTAGCTCAATTGAAAATGTTCCCTTGCAGAAACTAGGTCCAAACGATAGAACTAGGTCTTGCTCAGACAAAGGCACGTTAGTGCGCGCATTTGAGTAAAGCTGAATTCGTGCAAAACTACACGCGTTGTAATTTGAAAAGTCTACTAAGAAGGAAGCAAATAACGAATCTGTGCGTACCTTTGAGTCTAAAAGAGATATGATACTGCCTTCAGTTTCAGGAAAATCTACTACATATCTGTTCTTGCTGCCAAACCAGTCTCGCTTTGTCTCCTCGAACTTTCCTTCATATGGAATTGTGGTGATCCAACGACCAGTGTCTCTGTGGAATCTGTCATACACAACTGCATCTTTGGGAGGTATCAGATTTAGTTCAGGAACATCAATTTTGCTGAATGCAATGTCTCCATAAAGTTTTTGTAGTGCTTGTAAAGAAACGGAAAAAACAAATTGTGGAAACAATAAAGAAACCAAGCCAATCATTTTGACCAAAAAATTGAATAATCAAAAATGTTGCAAATACAAATTACATAAGAATTTAAAGAAATATATTTTTGCGGATTTTTTTCGCCAAATATAAAACTAAAAATCTCTTAAATAAAAAAATAATATCTAGCGTTTTCCGTTACTGTACGCAACATAATTTTGATAATGAAAACAGCAAATGATATTGTAAATAAAGGAGTTGTTTTGAACTTTCCTTTGGTAGGAAGGTCTCTCGAAGAAGACGCTTTGATTTTAAAGCGCAAATTGATAAAGGGGTATAAGTTGAAAGGAATAATTGACAATGACCCAGTAATTGAGATTGTGCAGCCTGATGGGATTCGAGATTTCAGTTTTGCTATAATCAAAAATTTGTCGGTGAAAGACTTGACACGAATGTCCATTTTACTACCTAGGTTGGCTATTTCAAAAACGGAATACATTTATTTTTTGTCAGGTGAAGACCTGATAAAGTTCACTCCCAACGTTTTGAAGAGCGTCAAGCGTATAATCGCGAAGCGTGCAGATTTAAAAGCTTCACTTTACGATAGATTATCCATTGACTATTTTTTCAACTGGTTCAAGAAGGAAAACGAAATGTTTTTGATAAAAGTTGGACGACAAACACTCGTATATGAGCTTGGAAGTCATTCTTACCAACCGCAACTGATAAACGACGGTAGTTTTATGAACGTCTTGCACAACGTTAATGACGCGCAAATGAACGACGTCAAAGCATTTTGGAGTTCTCAAGGTCATTTTCTGATGACTACCCATACTGACGGAGTTCATCTTTGGGCTTCTGACAATTTCGAACATTTTCAATTTATCGAAAATAAAGACATTACTTCAGGTGTTGTAGGTATATCCAATTTCCTTTTGTTGTCTTGCAGCAAATCTACTGGCAAAGACTGCGTAAAGCTCAACTGTATGATAACTGGAGCTTTACTTCGTTCATTCCCATATCCTAGCGACCGAAATTTAGAAAAAAAGGCTTTAGAGGCTGCGAAAGATAAATCCGGTAAGAAAACCCGTGATACCCGCAAAGACGTAGATGTCCGGAAAGATAATATAACTCAAGAAAAAGAGTCTACAGAAAAGCCCAAGGACTCGATACAATGGCCATGGACGTCGTTTTCGCCTTGTTCTAATTATCTTGTTTACCCAAACCAAGAATCCGTATCTGTTTACAAAACTAACGGGGTCTCCATAGTTCCATTTGTAAACAACAACGGCGAAAAAGCAGACAGTCCGCCTTACAAAGTAGAAGCTTATGATTGGTCTCGTTCTCTATTGAAAAACAATAATCCTGTGCTGATGCTCTGGGTAGCGTCTATGCGCGAAAATTTCCCGTCTAGTCTGTATTTTTACGAAATTCCTACTTGGAGGCTAATCGAATCTAAGAACATTTTTGCTATTGACAAAACTTGTCACTTCAACTGGAGTCCAAACAAAAAACTTTGTTCTTTAGTTACGCGCGCTGAAAAGAAACTGATTGGTCATGGAAAAGTGATTGAAAATCACATCCACATCATTAACATGGTCGAAGACAACTTCCCAATAAAAACTATTTTGACTGAATTCAATGTACGCAGTTTTGCTTGGGCAGAAGATAAGGACCGATTTTGTGTTTTGCTCGACAACAGCTACATGGTTTTTTACAGTATTAATTACCCGTTAATCATCATTTGCGACCGTATTAAAGTGCCAAACGAAGTTCAGTACTGTACTTGGTCTCCTTTAGGCACTCATTTTGTTTTATACTCGAATAGCGTAAACGACTCCACCGGAATAATTATGCTTGGAGTCTGCGAAGAAAAGAAAAACAGCGATCAATACACAGTTAATATTATCAAGAAAACAGAACGACCTCGACTCAGCGCAGTTAAGTGGGATTCTAGTGGGCGTTTCTTTGCCGCTATAACAAGCTATAACCCCAACCACGCCAAACGCTTCAAATACTCTGACTCTGCTGGATTCAGTATTTACAACTTTATGGGTAAACAGCTGTACAACGAAAAGATTCAGAACCTACATAGCTTTAGCTGGAGGCCACATCCAGACGTAAAAGTCTCTACCAAAGAACTTAACCATGTGTTTTCTAACATTAAAGAATATTACAAGGAATTTGAAAAAAAAGACGAAAAGATCAAGTCAAAAATTAGAGAAGAAATTGCGCTTGAACATAAGAAAGAATATGAGAGCTTTATTGCAGAGATCGACAGAGCCAAACAAGCTTTAACACAACATCCAGCCTACGAGCAGTGGCAATTAGACGAGCAAGAGTATCAAAAGTCTCTAGATTTACAGGAAAATGTTATTACTGAATATGTTGAAGTAAAAGTTAACGTTTCATCTTAAAAGATACACAGAATTTTATTTTAATAGTTCCATAATTCTCCCAATATTTAAAAGAACGATAAGGTATATATTTCATCGACCACACCAGCATTTTATAGCTAAAGCAGCAAATAATTAGGCTATTTATAAAAATAAAGCTATAAAATAAAACTTCTAAAAATCGTTATAAATGGAGCTTTAAACAACAATGAGTTACGTGTATTATTGAGTGATAATTTATATTGAGCTTGGGTACATGAAAACTCGTGCGGTTTGAGCAAACGAGCTTCCAGACAAGTTTTTCTTGAACTTGGCCTTGACGACTCCGGAGTTTCCGTGTGTTCCAATGATTTTACCCCAGACGCATCGAAGTTTAGAACCGTTCTTATCAGTCTTAGCTCTGTAGTAATAAGCAACTACTTTTCCCAAGTAAAAATGAGCGTCTTCTTTGGAATTTACGTCATTAAGTCTCAACAAAACTTGGTTTGGGTGTACAGTAGTACGGCTTCGGCGATAACCAAGAATTGTAGCTTTGACGTGAAGTCTTGGGGTGCGTACCGTGGACATTTTTAATTAACCAAATATTTTCTTTATACAGCTAATTATATATTTTCTCTAAGACAAAACAGGAAGCCCTATTTTCTTTCCGTTGCTCAACAGAAATAAATTTTAATTCGTATAATGTATACGTTATTCTAACTGACGTTTAAAGACTTAAAGTAAACTTTTTTGTAAATGTTACGTGAAGAGTCACACTTTTCTTTTTATTTTTATTTTTTGTGAATATTTTTTTTACTCTTGCTATTAATTATCTTCATCCATCTATTTTAGTTTTCGATTTTTTTTTTATAGTTTTCTCGGACTAAAACATTAAGAAAAAAATCTCACAATCTTTTACTAGTAATCTAACTTTTACATGGAATTATTAGTCAAAAGTAAAAACCATGTTGATATATTTGGTTTTGATAATCAATCAATCAAGACTATCAACACAATTCCCAATGTATATTTAGCCTCTTACAACGCGGATGGTTCTTTGTATGCGTTGATGAAAGAAAATTTTGTTCACGTGTATTCGAGCGATACCAACAAGCAAATTTTTGAACTTCCCGTTGATTTCTCCGTGGAAAAAATCAGCTGGTCTTACAACAAAAAGTACCTTCTCTTGGCTTCGCGACTAACAGTCTCGAGAACAAATAATTTTTGTATTATTAATTTGCAAAACCAAAAGATCGAGCTTACTAATAAATATTCGTTTATATCTAATCTTGATGACGCTGTAAGCATTAGTAACGAGGACTTATTAATGCTGGTTACTAACGCAGGTATTTACACATACGATTTAACTCAAATAAGCATTGAAGCCAAATTCATCGCCTATCCCTCAATTAACCGGTTCGTGTTAGCTCCGAATGTATTTTCGCAGCAACTTTACGCGTTTATCAAAATGTCTAATTCAAAAGTGGCGGGTATTTACTCGATTGACATTGAAATTAATCAATTAAAAATTGTTCTGCCGATTGATATTGCCGGAATCAATGAGATCGAAGCCAAATGGTCACCAAAGACAAATTATTTAGCAGTGATATTGTATAAGGAAAATCAGAACTGTCGCTCATACTTCGACACTTCTGTTATCAACATCTACTCGATGCAAGAATTAACGTCTACGACGTCTAAAAATGCATTTAATCCAGTTTACAGTAACGATGGTCCGGTTCACTATTTTTCGTGGTTGAATTTTCATAAAGCTTTTATTGGATCCGGCGAAATGCCTTGCAACATGGTTTTATTGGATTTGCACAACCAAAAAAACTCGCTTTTTTTTGGTAAAAATAGACGCAATTTTGTCATAGAAAATAACGATGTATGCGTCATCGCCGGACTTAAAAACCTTCCAGGAGATTACGACGTGTGGGATCTGCAAACTAATAAGTTGCTAATTACAGACAGATTCAAGTGTGCCACTACTGTAAAACTGTCACCTTGTTCGCAGTACATCATTTCAGCGACTACACACCCTCGAATGACTTATGACAACATGTTTTACATACATAAGATAAATGGGAAAGAACTGGTGTGCCAAAAATACGACTACTTGGAATTTGTGTTAATCAAACCAGAGCTTGCCAAACGTGTTGATCTAGACTCGGTCGACTTCACTTCAGAAACCACAGTAAAACAAAAAAAGCCGATTCGTTCGTTGGCTGCGTTGATCGAAGCTAATGAAACATATATTTCACAGGACTGTAAAATATTGAAAGAGGCCCAACCATATATCCAAACTACAGTCGATAACAAAAACAAAAACAAAAAAACTGAAGTTAAGCAGGTAAAAAACTATCCCGTAGGGATAGATCCCGCCCTAATAGCAAAAAACAAAAAATAAAATTTTCAATGATTAAGTGAATTTGAATACTAACATTAACGTAAAATTGCACTTCTCATCTTTTTATAGACTTTTTACTAATTTTGTATTAATATTGGCGACTTTCTCTATCTTAGTCTGTTTCTAGCACATTATCTCTGTTAATTATCAAAAGCTAATGTTGCCTAATAAAGTTTACATGCATTAAATTAGTTATGTTATGGACTAGTAATTGAGAAGAGACATTTTAATGTGTTATTACAACATGCAGATCAAAAAAATATATGAATTCAAAAATAGAGCATCTCTGCACAAAATGTTACAATTCTCAAGTGAAAATCCCCGGGAACAAAATACCTGGGGGTTACATCTTAAATTGTAACATGAGTCGATGTGGTAAGTTAAAAAAAAAAAAGCTTGCAGGGAGTTGTGAAAAAAACACCAGCACGGATGCTCAGAACCAAAGTCAAGGCAAGAGAAGAACTAGTATATCTCGTGTGTCAGTAGTGAAAGAAAAAATCATTTTGCCTGGTGCTTTAAAAAATGAATATGAGATTTTAGAATCGAAAAAATGTGAGTTAGGCAAAGGTTCGTATGGACTGGTAAACAAAGCGATTGAAAAAGCCACAAAGCAGATTAAAGCCATTAAAATCATAAATAAAAGCAAGATCGACAACATCGCTAGACTGAAAAGGGAAATTGCCATCATGAAGCAGCTTGATCACCCCTGTATAATACGGCTGTTTAACGTGTACGAAGACGACGTAAATCTGTATTTGATCATGGAGTTGTGTTCTGGTGGGGAGCTGTTTGAACGAATCGTGACAAATGGGAAATTGTCTGAAAGTTACACCTGTATTATCATGCGTCAAATTCTCAGTGCTGTGGCCTATTGTCACAAACTTAACATAATGCACCGAGATATCAAGCCTGAAAACATTTTATTTGCGGACAAATCAATATCTTCACCTATAAAAATGATTGACTGGGGATTTGCTGCGCAATGCTTATCTAATCATATCTTCACAAGCATCGTTGGGACTCCATACTACGTAGCTCCAGAAGTGTTGTCGGGAAAATACACTAAGATTTGCGACATATGGAGCTGTGGAGTTGTCATGTTTATTTTGCTTAGCGGTAGTCCCCCTTTTCACGGTAAATCGAACAAAGAAACTTTAGAAAAAGTACGAAAAGGAGAATATACGATGAACGCATCAGTTTGGAAAAACATAAGCAGTGCCGCCAAAGATTTAATTCGCAGAATGCTAGAGTACAATCCTGAGCGTCGAATAACAGCGGAGGAAGCGTTGAAGCACCCTTGGATGAACTTGCATGGTTCGAAAAACATATTAATCGCCGATCCCAATGTTTCAGCCAAACTCGGACAAGAATTAATTAAAAAGTTCAGACAATTTAAAAACAGTAGTACGTTGAAAAAATTCGCGATCGCTACCATTGCATTTCAACTTGCAGAGTGCGAAATTTTGGCGTTACATAATTTATTTACACGAATTGACAATAGAGCTGCCGGAGCTATAACGAAGAAAGAGTTGCTGCAAGCGTTAAGGCAGATGAACATAGAAATCACCGACGAAGTGGTACAATTGGTAAACACAATCGATCTTAACGACAACGGGCTAATTGAGTACAATGAGTTCATTGCGGCTTGTCTCGATCACCGTTTTTACTCGCAAGCGAGTATATGTCAGTCAGCATTTAAAATTTTTGACGTCAACAAAGACGATTTAATCACCGTCGACGATTTGTATTCTGTGTTATCTCTGTCGACGAACAATGTCACAAGACGGGAAGTCGAAGCATTGTTCGAAGAAGTAGGTTACAAAGACAGCATGTCACTTAAAGAGTTCATAATGATGATTAGGAACGACGGCAGTGAAAATAACAAAAGTCAGCTGATGGGAAAGTAATGTATGACACGGATATATGCGTTTGGGTTTGTGCAAATTGAATTACGTGGACAGAATTAAATTTTTCATTTTCTATATATTCGCAAGCATAATAATTTCTCAACTATAAAATATTATTTGTGCTTGGAGCAATATAAATTTATTATGCGACAGTGTTAAAAGTCAAATGGCTAACAATCTTGACTTGCTTCTGTGTCGAGACTGCACGAAAAGCAATAATGCTATCAACATCGTAGCGTCCAAGCTAAGCATAAAATGTTTGCATTGCAATTGTGCAATGACAGAGTACAAATGGAGTTTAGGTTCAAGTTTGTTCACGAAGTCAACGATAATTTGCAGTGATTGCTCTGAGTTGAAAAACATTTGCCAGTCGTGTTTATTAGATTTTCAGCAAGGCGTCCCTGCCACGTTCAAGGACAACAGTTTGAAAAAAGAACACAAACTTTATTCGATCCCGGAAAACAAGGCTTTTCGGGATCACTTATTTGAACGACTGAAAAAGAACAAAAACATATACAAAGACGTGTATAACGACCCTGTTAATTTCCTGCGAACACACATTCGCCAAAAAATTGCAGAAGAAGCTCTCGTCGAAAATGTGGTTGTTTCTGCAGAAAAAAAACCAAAAAACTCCCAGTCACTAGCCTCGCTGCGCGAAAATTATTTTTCCGGGAAACAAAATAACTACGTAGCGACGAACTTCGCTGAGGAAAAAACGAAACAAGAGAATGATGGACAAAATCGCTACAACGTTATTTTAGAAAATATCATCTCCATAAACCCGTTCCCAAATTAGTTGATCTAGGATTTTTTTTGACACTATTTGATTTATTTTTATTAATAACTTTTATATACGTACTTTTGTAATATAGTTTAGGCGAACTAGGAATTGATAAACGAAGCTGTATGATTCAGAAAGCTGCGATTTTGTGCTTAGCTTTTTTACAAGCGGTTGATGCGGTGAGAAATTACACGATAAAATATTCTCTGGATGATACAAAGCAGGTTGAACTCACCAAAGTTCAGATAAAAGAGCCACTTGAATTCGAGCGAGAAGTTTACAAAATGGTGTCACTTTTGGAAGGCGATTCTTTCGAGTTTTGCCAAAACTTGGTGTCTCAAGACGGTTCGTTAGAGCTGTCGCTGTTTGAGGGCGATCGTCTGGTCAGCTCTTACAAAAGAGATTTGGACAGCTATTCAAACACAATTGATCTGTGCAACGTGCTTTCGCATATAGACGTCACCCTCGACGTGACTGGAGCATCGATTTATTTCCCGTTAACCAACGAAGCTAGCCAAAAACATCTTGGCAACGTTGAACTGACACCGCTGGTTCATGTTCAAGACTCGTAAGTAAGCTTGACTATATTTTTTTAGAATGACAAAAAAAATCATTGATACAAACCTGCCTAACAACGTTATATCCAAACGAGGGTCTAGTCTGACGACAATACTCTTTATAGTTTTAGTTTATTTGATGCTTTCGAAGTTTTTCTTCAAGTCAAAATGAAAATACGCTTTGACTTTCGGATAATTTTAGTGCAAATAAACTGTCTCGTAAAAACAGCTAACTTAAATTTTTTTGATTTACTAGAGAGTAGTTTCAATGCGAGCGCAAAGCACCAAGCGAAACAAATATAATAAAGATACTAAGTTAACAAATAATACCGATCAAAGCATTGAAATTATGTATAACATTTAAATTCCCAAACCATGTTTCGTGCTATTTTTTGCCGTAAACAAAATTGTACAAAACCTGGATATACCTTTATAAGTCGTTTGGCGAAATTTTTTGTAAAGAAAAAATATTTAACTTGCTTTGCAAGCTTTTGTTTAAGAAAAGCTGTCAATTAAAGAATTGGTTAATCAATGTTAAAAAGTTATGCATCAAGCAGCCAAACTTGATTGGCTTCTGCTAACTCAAAAATGATTTGATGTGTGCTTAGAAAAAGATGATTTTTATACTAAGTACTTATTTTAAGTTTCAACAGCGAGCTGAAAATGTTGCTCGGATATTTTCATTTTAGTGTACTTTTATACGAACAACGATTTATAAAATGTCGTCGAGTAAACTCTTAATCTTGGGCACGTTACGTTTTTGTTCAGTATACACTTCAAGCTGATGCAAGACCTTGTAGTAAAGGTTCAATTGCTTCATACAAGGGTTATTTAAGTCGTCAATATTGTTTTCATTTATGTAGCACTTAATTTTATCAAAGACTTTTTGCAAAGTGCGAGACATAGACTGAAAAATGATTAATACATTTTGCTTCACCTCTTCAGAAGTCGAGGTCCGCAGAATTTCGTGGAGCTGTTCCAGAAACTCTATCTGATCATTTGAAGCTAGTATTTTTGAATCAGTCGTTTCCGTCAAAACGTCATTACAAGAGTCATAATTGGTTATCTTTGACTTAATCGGCTGGCTGTCATTAGCGTTGTTAATTGAAAACGTATCCTCTTCGTTGTACGACTGGGTCGTTTCAAATTTAATTCCTTTAGCTACCAAAGCATCGTAGTACGAAACAATGGCAGAAATAGCAGGCTCTCCGCGCCCAAACTTCTCGATCCAAAAAATCAACAGTTTTTTTTGGCATCGTTTCTTATTTTGTGGACCCTAATGTCGGTCGATACACCGACGCTGGAGTTGGACCAACTGATAAAGCGTCCCAATTTGCTTATTTGCCCTTTAATCGTTCGATCCTTTAGAGAGGTAGTCTTTATCAAAGCACCCAAGCTGCGCATCATTTCTTTGTTGATTATGCGAACAAACTTCAAGTCACAGCGAACGCTTAACTCCTTCAACAGTTGTAAAGCTAATGAAATCCTGAACGGCCGCGACGAATGTAGTCGTTGCTGGATCACAAACAAAATAACCGGCACGACGCGGTAATTGTTCGCTTCTATTTCGCTGACGAGCATGTCGATTTCTTTTTTATTGAGAACGTTGGTTTCTCCGTTGGTTAATTCTTCCACTTTTCTGCGTATGTTGTCAAAAGTTATAGGAGGGGGCGGATAAGCCATGTGCTTTATGAATTGAAATGTACTAGCTGGGTTGGGAGCCGTTATTTTCTTGTGATTCAACTGGTAGTTTACTTTGAAGCGATCTTCATAGTCAGGTTCTAAAACATTGCTGTGTACTTTTTTTAACGTTTGACTGATGCGGCTGGGGTTCGACGAGTTTTTAATTTCCGACTGTAGGTTTAATTTGCTACGATTTTTTTCGTCTTCCGAATCACTGGCAAATAAATCAGGAGCGTCACGAGGAATCATATCTGAGAAAACATGGCTCTGCAAAATCAAATGATATTTTAAAATTTTTTACATGATATAAACCAAAAAATTGTTCTAAACAAAATAGCATATTAAACTAGTCGCAAAAGATTAATATTTTCCTGTTGTAATTATGAAGTTCACAAACTTAGGTGCACGTTAGATCTTAGTGGTTTCTGTCATGTTTACAGTATATAACTTATCGATACGATTGTATGTCATCACTGATTGATTTAGCGCGCAAACAAAAGTTCCTCCTGGCGTCTAAATATGAACAATTGAGTTCTAAAAACTGGCCAGCAATTTAGATAACTTTGACAAAAATGTCAAGGTTGTAGCAGAAGAAGAGTCAAAAGACTCCCAGAGATTCAGAAATGTTTTCCACAATATTTGCGAGACTACTCGTTTTTCCGGTAAATATGATTGGAAGTCAAATACGCAGATGGACTTGAGCCTCGAAACGGTTGAGTCTGACGAAAAGTCTTTTCGGTTGTACTATCCGCACAGAATTATAGCTGACAGGATGTACTTTTCTACATCGATAGCTTCCTTGAACGAAAAACAGAGTGCTAATCCGGCCTTTGATCCTCAGTTGAAAAGAAATTTGTTACAATCTAAATTGATCCATCTCCAAGCGCTCAACAAAGACTTAGAATCAATTCTAATGAATATATTAGATAAGGCACACCAATACACCAACAAAATGTAAGTAAAAACAACACTTAATGTTAGCGACAACGTATCTTTTCAAGAATACTATCAAAATCTCAAAGCTGAAAATTTCTTAGAGCCATATGCGCGTAAGTTTTTCACGTTCAATTTTTCTAGATGCAACACCTAATTCGAAATCGAAGTCTCGAAACTATGTCGATGAGAAAAACCATTTAAGCATGAACAGTTTGCAACAAAACTCGAGAAAGAAAACGTCCAAAGATCAAAACATCAATGTGGAAAAGCCACGTTTGACTTCGAGGGAGAAAAATGAAAAATCATCGGGCAAGATCAAACCAAGAAGTGAAAGAAACTCGCTTTTGTCATCGAAAATAAATAATTCGCTAGGAAAAACCAAATCAAAGCTTCTTATAGGAAATAATAGAACTCATCGGACCATAACATTAGATAAAGCTGGCACAAGCAAAACGGGGCAAATGAAATCGAATAATAAATTCAGAAATATAACGTCTTTAAAAGTCAGATCGATCAATTCGAAAGGATTTATTCGCAATTCCGAAAACTCGTGCCGTCTTAGAACTGCAAATACGGGCTTTAATAATAGTTTGAAAACAAATACTATTAACAGTCTTGTTAAGCCTAGTGGTAAAATTTCTATTTTAGAAAAAAATCGGGGGTCTTCAAAGGATACGGTACGATTAGTTACGTCTAACGAAGACTATGAATCAAAAAAAGACGATTCTTCTGAAGAAAGAAGTATAAGTCGCAGTTTCTCTGATCATGTAGCTGATTTTGTTAACATGAAAGTATTCATCAAAAACGAATATATAGAAAGCGTCGATGAAATTCCGAACAAGCCAGGTTATATTTCGTTAAATTCTTGCGAGGAACTTATTTTAAAGTTTTTATTCTCGACGCCTAACAGCGACGAAGATTTGTACGATATCATTGCGGATAAACGTGAGTGTAATCTGGTTAACAACAGTAATATTCTTAATTTGCTTCCAAAGAATTATATCAAAGAATCTAATTTGAGATTCGAAAAAATCAGAGATAGATACACCATTCTAGCACTTTACCAAAAGTTTTACAAGGCACTCGACATTTCGCGACCAAGCTTTTACGGATTGGTAGACGCGTACGTAAACCAGTTTGAAAACGTTGTAAATCAAAACGAGAATTTTAAGTTGTCGAGCACACTACTGCTGCTGCGTATTGGAACTTACTATCCCCGGATATACGGACAGAAAATTATTAACTCTGTGTACAGACTATTTTCGTATTTTCCAAAGTTGTGCATGAACAGTAATGCTGATGTAAATCAGTTTGTGAAGTATCTAGTAGTATATTATACAATAGACGTGCCGGTTATACATAGCAAACTAACATGTATTCTCAATTTGTTTAGTCGCTACTACGAAATATCGATTTCGCGCGCAGTTCAAGAATATTTATTTTCCACATATGTAGCTGGAGCTATAGCAAACGATGAAACAGACGGACAAAATTATGAGGCGTACAAATATGCCTTGCTTCTCACTTCTGTTGTAAAGGCTGTGTATAAAATCGAAACACATACGTGGATTCTGCAAACAGCTTCTTGGAATATAGTTTTGATTTTGCTTGAAAAAATGCTTAGACCTGCATATATTGAGACTAAACTGAGCTTTCCATCCGAGATTTACACCGAAAACAACATGCCTATATTATCTCCGTTTACTGAAAACAAAGGCCAGTTAGTTAGCTACATTTCAGATTGGATTTACATTCTAATAAAACGAATTGAAGAAGTCCGGTTTTCCGACTTGAAAACACAGGAATTTTTGTTTCTCAATCGGATTTTGTATTTGGTGTTGCGCATGGGTTACGACATATCTGAGATCCCTCTGGTGGTCGAACTGTGTACGATAGATCCTGAACTAGTACTTTCTTCAGAGTACGCTAACGATTTTCAGTTCTATTTAACTGTGATCTTCTATCAAAGTTTCTATTCTATTCCAAATTTCAATTTCGACATAGTAGACATAATAATTGATCCGCCGTGCTGGATGTCTTACGACATTCGAAACGAAATTTTGTTGTATTTGGTCAAGAATAATCCAAACTTCTTTGGTTTGCGTATTTATCTGTTTTTGATCAAGTCAGTATTGAACATTTTGCCAGACAAGTTGCAGCGCTGTATTACCACAGTGGTTGTGTTTTGCAGTGTGCATTATTTTTACCCAGACGAAATAGCCAGTTATAATGATTCAAACGTAATCAAATTAACTCTGGAATTGTATAAGGCGATTGCCGAAATTGAAAACTTCAATTTCGAACTAGGGCCGTCGCTATTTTGGATACTTGAGTTTTTTTTGATATGCAACAAAAAACAGTTCGATTTATTATATAAAAAGTATAAAAAATATCTGAGAAAATTCGATGAATTTTCCATTTTCAGCCAATTTTACGAATTAGCGTAAAAAAATAAATTAATTTTGAACGATCAAAATTGAAGTGCACTGAAAGATGAAATGCCTATACGGATTGCAATTTAAAGTTTTTATTTTGATGCTTGGCTGTGCTGGATTGACAAATGCGTTTAACTTAGGAAAAATATTTAGCAGCAAAAACACTAAAATAATGAAAAACGTTATAAATGCTAGCGGAGTTGCAGTGGGAGCTTTAAGCGGAGACTCCTGCGTCTCGTCGTTTCATTTTGAGTCAAAACGCGGGAAAGGAGAAGATGACTACAATTTTCATTGTAGACCAAGTTGATGGATCGTCGGTCAAAATAAAATTTTCATAAATTAATTTTGAATTAAATTTTTATTTTACACACTAATAACTCAAAAGCTCTTGAATGACAGGGTTATCACCTCAAGCACAGGAATATATTTGCTCATTAAACGGTTATTTGATAAGAAATACTATAACTTGTTTAGACTTGGATCGCGCCAAGCAGGAAGCGGATACAAGAATGCAGAACGCCCTGAAAGAAAATCCAGACAGCTTCAAAACCGACGAATATCAAGAAGACTACAAAAAGTCTCTGAATTTGATATTGAACAAAGTTAGCCTGCTTCAGCAATCACTACACTTTGTAAAATACGCTGAAGAATTGATAGTGTCCGCTAAGAGTTATTGAGGGTAGATTTCAAGTCCTTAAACATGCCACAATGTTTTTTTATTGGTTATCCATGGAATCTATCTTCATATAGATTCCATAATTTTAATAAATAAATATTATAAAGTAGCATTAAAAATACAGATAATTAGAAACGCATAAAAAAGACTTGAGATGTGTCTTAAGTATTGACTTACATCAGGTTAGAAGGTTAAAAATAAAACTAAGAAAAAGAAGTTGCTCGATAAGTGGATGAGTCAGTAAAATAAAATGCATCAGTCCCATTATGAAGGTTCAAACCGTGGGTCTGTTAAGCGAATTGGGTTTAAAAACGCTGTTCTGCGGACCTTCTACAAAGACTTTCTAATGAATTTCAATGATGAAAACAGCGGGGACGATAAAAAAACTTATTACAATAAGATAATAAGTTTAAAAGAATCCAGTTCCGAAAATCTCGTCATCTACATCAGTGATATACTTTCATATTTTGACTATGAGGAAGAATTTAAGTTACAAGGTTCAAAATGCGACGAAGCAATGGTATTTTTGTTGTACAACACGCAGTTTGCATTATCGATGTTGTACGAGTGTGTGCTTTCAATTCGTCAAGAATATTTTGAAAATATCAATTTCCAAAGAGATTTAAACAGTTTGTCTTATGCGGCAAAATGTAGGTTATTCTTACGCGATAGAATTTCAAATTCAAATAACATACCTGCCATTTATAAATGCTCGTATTCGATTAGACTGGTTTGTCCAGATTATTGGCCAGTCGTTCCCATTCATCAAATTAAGTCGAAGGAAATCGGTAGACTGCTTAAAGTTTCTGGGGTTGTTTTACAAGTTACTAACGTTCGACCCAGAATGACTGTTGCAGCGTACTACTGTGAATCTTGCAACGAACGAACTTTCGTTCCAATAGATTTCAACGTTTTCTGTCCGTTGACGACGTGTACTTCGACCACTTGTGTTGCGAGCGGAAAGAAAGGCACGTTAATTTTGTCGTATCGCGAAAGCAAATTGGTTATGCAGCAAATGATTGTTATTCAAGAATTACCGCAAAATATTCCATCGGGTTCCTTGCCTAAAAGTTTAAGGTTGGTGCTGAAAAATGACTTCGTTCACGCGATAAAACCTGGGATGACGATTACCGTTAGCGGTATATACACTCCAGATTCTAAAGCTCGCGGAGTTGTTAAAAAGTTATTCAACACTATTGAAGCTGTGGTGAATGTCACTCATGTCGAATTCCCTTTTGACGACACTCCAAACAATGAAGATTTTGAAAAACAAGACTTCATTAAAGAAATTCAACGCAAATATCCTGGTCGGATGTTATATGAAATGCTCGCCGCGAGTTTAGCCCCATCGATTTACGGGCATGAAGAAATTAAAAAGACACTGTTACTTCAACTCGTTGGAGGAACGAATGTTAACACTGGTGACAGTTTAAAAATAAGAGGGGACATCCACGTACTCTTAATTGGAGACCCTGGTATTGCCAAAAGTCAGTTATTGAAACGGATAAACAACCTATATTCGCGCTCCAACTATACTTGTGGTAAGGGAACGTCTAGTGTAGGTTTGACCGCCTCAATTGTACGAGATCCATTGACGTCAGAACTTATGTTAGAAGGAGGAGCCGTTGTGTTAACAGATAAGGGAATTTGTTGTATTGATGAATTTGACAAAATGGACGAAAAGGACCGAACGGCAATTCACGAAGTTATGGAACAGCAAACCGTCAGCGTTAGCAAGGCTGGATTGATCGCAACTTTGAACGCTCGCACACGTATTTTAGCCGCTGCAAACCCGATAAATAGTCGTTATAACGTCAACCGGACAGCTGTTCAGAACATTGGGTTGCCAGCTGCTTTGCTGACAAGGTTTGACGTTGTGTTTTTGGTTTTGGACACTTTCGGCGATAAGACTGCCGACTTGGCGATGGCTAAACATATTTTAAACCTGCACAAAGGCGAAACATTTTCGCATGTGGGTATTAACGACATTAACTACCCCATTTTCTCGACGAACGATTTCCGCAAAATCATTCGTGCTACAAGCAGTGTCAAAGCATATTTGTCGCCTGAAGTAGTTGAACAAATCATCAACTACTATGTCGAAAGCCGAATCGAAGAATACAAACGAGGACTTGATCTTGAAGAGCTGACCTACATTACCCCGAGAACGCTCTTATCCATAATTAGACTTTCGCAAGGGTTGGCAAAATTGCGATTTTCCTCTATCGTGGAAACCGACGACGTTAATGAAGCCATAAAGTTGGTTGTCGCTAGCAAGGAGTCGGTCTCCAAACGTCGCAAAGCGACTGCTAAAACGGAAAACAATAAAAACCTGCGCTACTACCAAATGCTCAAAGATTATTCCAAAAATTTATGTAACGAACAGGGTTGGATATTATTTGACGATATGTTGAATGCTACGCAAGACGTCATCAACGAAGACATTGAGCTTTTAATTGACGCCTTAGTTGCTTCTAGCGAAGCCATGTGGGACTCAATTGAACGGAACAAGTTTAGATTCATTTAGCTAATTGAACCTTGCACGACACAAACCTCGTTCTAATGTAGCAGTTCAGCTCAACACCAAATTTATCCCGAGAAAGTTTTTGCTCATCATTAAAGTTTGCAAATACGACCGCTGATACTTAAGTACTATGCGTATGTTTAAACTGATTTATGTTGCAAACTAAGTTATAAATAAGTATGTAAAAAATATAAAAAATTGTGGTAAACGATTATGATTGTTCTGGACTGCCGTCTTGGTACCCGTTTAATTCGTTGTGACTTTGCCCACCGATGGGCTTTTCAGTACTTGTGGAATCTCTGTATTTTTTCGCGTCGAGATTGTTTTTTGTGTTATTTCCTATATGTGTGGAATAGTTATGCTGCGATATAATTCCTGAAGTTTGGCCTGCGCCTGGACCTACCACGTATGGGTAGTATATTTGAGGAGCAACTTGGCCGCTCGGATGGTTGGCGAAATGGTTGTGTGGATAGATGTGCGGAGCGGGCTGGCGTTGCTGGTTTTGCTGCATTAGAAACTGGTTTTGCTGGTAAAACTGAGGTGAAATGTTAACAGAACCGTTGTAGTGGTACATGTACGAATTTAGACCTGGATTGCCGTTGTTGAGGACTACGTTAGTTTTGCTGGGAACCTGTGGCTGAGCCGATGGCTGCTGATAATAAACGGGGTATTCTTGTATGTTAGATCGCTGTAGGCCAGGTTGATTATAATAAGATTGGTTATAAGAGCCTTGCATGAACATTTGTGACTGTGCTTGCGGCATCACATGGTACGGATAATTTTTTGTTGGCATCTGGTTGCTTATGGTGGGCACGTTCTCCACGCTTTTGTTTGGCTTGAACTGTATAGGATACGCAGGCTGCTGATGCATTGTGCGCATAGGCATGTAATTGTAAGTGGCAGAGTCGGGCGAACACGGAGGCATATTTTGTTGCATATTGATAGGCTGAGTTAAGGCGTGGTTGTCGTAGAACGTTTGGTTGATCATTCTTTCTGCGTAGTTCTCGGTGAGCTTTCTTCGTTTTTGAACTTTTTGGTGTATTTTGTTGACCTGTTCATCTGCGGACTGAGTGAAAGCCACGTCGGGATTGTTTTGGGGAATTACGTGTGTCGCTGGGGAGCTTGCCTCTTCCATGGGATTTTCTTCTTCTTCAATA
Organism: Dermatophagoides farinae; assembly: GCF_024713945.1. Classification (NCBI taxonomy): domain Eukaryota; kingdom Metazoa; phylum Arthropoda; class Arachnida; order Sarcoptiformes; family Pyroglyphidae; genus Dermatophagoides; species Dermatophagoides farinae. The sequence goes on along the minus strand of NW_027461518.1, from coordinate 324,306 downwards.
GTCATGGAAGCTGCGCTTTCGGTGTTGTCTGAATCGTTTTCGTCCGAACTGGCAACGTCGACCTCTGTAAAGCAGCGAGGCGTAGCGTTGCGCTTCATACGCTGTTTCTTCAGACTCTGCGGCGCTTCAGCGTTGCCGTCTTCGTGCTGAATCGAGTCGTTGGCAATTTTTTCCAGCGCACGCGCTGTCTTCTTTTTGTTCGAGTTAAGATTTTTTTCGCTAAATGTTTGCTTTTCTTTCTTCTTGGAGAAAATAACGCAGTCGCCGAGCTCGGCTTCAGCCATCAGCTTGTAAAACAAAGCATCTATGTTTTTTTGAAGAGATTTGCGAACGCCCAAAACGTTTGAAGTGGTCACAGCTATGTCGTCGGATAAAGGCATGGGCTCCTGTTTGTTTAACAGCTCGATCAATTTTTCCATCTTCGAAATACGATCAGCGTATTCTTTTTGCTCATCTTCAGTCAACGTTTCACAGTGCCTTCGTAAATGGTTGCGACTGGTGACACCACACTTCGGACAAAAGCATTTTAAGGTGGTTTTTTTACCAGCTTGAGACTCTGGCGCCAAGTAGGCTGGAGAAGTTTTGTCTTGTTCTTTGTCCTGTATTTCTAACTTCTCAAACATTTCTTCCTCAGGAGACTTTACTACATCCGTAGCCTCGACTTTAGGCGCGTTTTCGTCAGCGTCGTCTGTGATAAAGCGCTTCTCAACTTCGGCCGGAAAAGGACAAACCGACGCTTCGTGACCGGGCAACTTACAGTTTTCACAAACTTTAAGAATTTCTCGAGGCATTTTTATCAGTTGTGGTCTACTAGGTTTAGACTTATCGTCTTCAGCGCGTTTTTCCTCTGGTTCACTAGTTATTTTTTGCGACTTTTTTTCTTCTAAAGCGTCTAAAACCACTTTTGGATACAGTTTTTCGAAACCTGCCTTGATGGCGTTTAGTAAATCCTTGCCTCGTTCTTCGATCTGACGCTTACGAGCAAAAAAACGCTTTTTGTTGTCGCCAATTTTTTTGTAAGAAGTAGTAACAAGATCACCCGCGTCGAGGGAGTCGTTCGCTTTGTTCTTGTTCTTCTGTTTGCCAGCTTCTTGCCTGGTCTTTTGTTGTAGTTCGCGACGAACTTGCGCTTCTTTTTCCATCTGTTGCTTAGATAGCAATTGTCTGCGTTGCTGTTCTTTGATGGCTTTACATTTTGAACACAAAAAGAGAACCAGTTTATCAGAGTTAACTTGATAACCGCGACGAGTGAGGTCGGTAAAGTACGTGGCTGAAGGCGTGTATCGCCTATATTCGGGAGGGAAACAGTCAAAACAAAAAGTAGTCGGACATTCTGCACAATTGATTAACATCCCTCCCGCTTGCGAGCCTCGTCTGAAACATAAACAACATTCGTGCCAACTACAAATCCACGTTTTGCGAGGCGGTTCTGTCATTTCTAAACAACCAGACATGTGGTACACTCGTGGACATCGATGACAAGGTATCAGAGGATCGGCGTTAGTGTCAAGACTGTTGTTTCCACAGCCACACTTGAAACACTTTTTGTCGTGTATAATGCGTTTATTAATCTTTTTCTTTTCAGTAACTTGACTTATGTTAGTTAAAACACGAACTTTTCGTCTCAACGGTCGAAGCCGTCTTTCTTCTAATAATGGTTTGCCTGATAAGTCGTTTGTAACCTCAATTTCAGAGTTGGGAACAGGTGATATCGGATTTGTAGTGGCGTTCGATTCGCTGTCATAACTAGTCTTCTGAGTGTTGGTGTCGGAGTGTTCGTTCATGTCTACTGATTCTGAAGCTATGTTTTCGTCGTAATCGTCGTTCATGTTAAAGTCGACCACAATGTTTTCGCCTTCTTCAGACTCGTATAGCAAATCTTCGTCTAGCTTGATCATATCGTCTAACATCGGCAAGCTCCGTCTTTTGCGTTGCATGATGTCGGACAGTGAAAGGTCTGCGATAGATTCGGGCTCGTTTACAACTGTTTTAATAGCCTTTTTCCCGTACTGTAAAAGTTTTTTAATTTCTTCCACATTCATTTTGTTGGCAGATTCGTCGTTTAATTCTTCGTCTGAACAGTGTTCCACGTCAGCACGGTCTGTTTGTCCACAAGATTTTATCAAAATTTTGTCTAGTTTCATTTTTTGCATACGTCTGAACGCCATTCGTTCTTCGATCGTCCATTCGGTGATAAGCTTCCAGACGTGTACGTCTCTCATTTGACCGATACGGTGTGCTCGGTCAATGGCCTGCAAATCTATGAAAGGGTTCCAATCTTCGTCAAATAAAATAACGTGGTTGGCCGTTACTAGATTGATACCGACTCCCCCTGCTCGTGTACAAATCAGGTAAGCGAGATGGGTGGAGCCAGAACTGTTGAACTCTCGAATGTCTAATTCTCTAATCATTTTGTTCGTGCTTCCATCGAGACGCAGATATCTAAACCCGCGGTACTTAAAGTATTTTTCCAATTCGTCTAGCACCAGTTGAAACTGAGTGAATATTAGTACTTTATGAATGTAGCGTTGTTTCTGATTATTAGTGTCCGAGGAAGTTACATCTTCTTCGTTATTTTCGTCTTTTTGTTCATTATCGCGTTCAGCTTCCGAACCATGAATAAGAATTTCGCCTTCGTGTGTTTCATCGTAATAATTCGCAGACGATTCATTGTTGAAATTTTCGAGTTCAGCAGACTTTTTAAGGGCTTGCATTTCGTTGAATGTGATGTCAGACATTAACATGGAATCTTCAAGCCAGGGCACTTTTTGCTCGTTCTTCAGCAAGTCGTTGTAACACTTGTGCGCCAATTCATCAACTTGTGCTTCATAAGCTTTCTGTTGTTTGAAAGCGAGTGCACTTCTCTTCCGGCGTTCGCGTTCTGCATATTGACGTGCTGAGTAAACTTTATTTCCGATTTTTATCGTTCCTTCAGAATCAATCATTTGTGTTTCTTCTGATTTTTTTATTTGTAAATCATCCTTTGTTTCGTCGTCTGCATTTGATGGAGTGGTGTTTTTAGGAGTGGCTTTGGGGAAAGGGTTTTCTGTAATATAATTATATTTGATGTTTTGAATATAAGCGTTTGTATATTCTTTGCTAAAATGACAATTTTGAATGTGTAGTTGCATGAGTAATTTGTCAAGAACAATTAATTTCGAACTTGCTTGAATGTGTTCGTCGCCTTGGATTTGTTGTAGTTGTAATGCTTTCTCAACAAGTTCTGCTTCTTCATTGGAAACATGGAATATTTCTTTCAGTTTGCTTAGTTGCTGTTTGGAAGAAACTAAACATCGAGGGTGACAAGTGCAAATTCTCATTTTTATCACGGCTCCCAGAATTTTTCTAACTGAGTTCGTTTGGAATGCGGCTTCTCCTATTTCTAACAATTTAGCGTACCAATTAGCACCGGTATTGGACAGAGGAAGCCATATCTCGTGTTCAATTTTTCTCGGCAATTTGACAACCAAGTCTTTTGTTCTTCGCAACATCATTTGTTTTAGCAAGTGAGACACACTCTCTACAACTTTGTTATCGATAAAGTTATCTACATTGTTATTAGTATTAAGATCTTTAATTGAGCCGAAATAGTCTTTTAAAAACATTTTCTCAAACTGATCACTATCTTTCAGTACATCTGGAAACAGAAAGTTTAATAAAGTAATTAATTCATTAATGTTATTTTGTAACGGCGTACCGGTTAAAAGAACCCGCATCGTTGCACAAACCCGGTCGAGGGAATGACGAATTCGTCCGCTTTCGTTTTTGATTCGGTGCGCTTCGTCGAGAATAAGACATTGCCAGTCAAAGTTATCGCAAAAAAACGATTCTTCAGTGACAGCGGTTTCATATGTAGTGATATAAAGGTCGTGTAGCCCTTGTGAGGCTACCGGATCGTTCATTATGTGATCTCTTTCAAATTTACTACCACAAAGTTTAACTAGTTTTAAATGCGGCACAAATCTGCGAACTTCTCTGGCCCAGTTGCCAACAGTGCTTAAGGGTACTACTATCAAGTGAGGCCCTGTGATTCCTGAAAATTTCAAAGCGCTAAGGAATGTCAAACATTGTATAGTTTTACCGAGACCCATTTCGTCAGCTAATACAGCTCCTGCGCGGTAAAAAAAACTTTGAAGTAGCCATCCAACACCGAGCTTTTGGTAATCCTTTAATACAGTACCCTCTTTTAAAAGTTTGCCCTTTGAAGCTTTGTAGGCTTTATTGTACATTTCGAGATATTCAGACTCAGTCTTGTAGTCTATCTTTGTTTTATCTTCGTCGTGAGTGTCGTTATCGCTCTCAGTGTCACTGTCAGCAGTTTTGTACTTGGTAAACCCAGAAAACAACTTTTTAAGCCGAGTATAAGCCTTGTCAGTTAAAAAAGGTTTTAAATCGTTGCGGTGAAGCCACAAAAATCTGTCTCGATTTTGCTTGCTAATTCTGTGTTGATTGCGTATGCAAGCTTGTATTTCATACATTCTACGCACCATGGCCGTTCGACTGAGAATACGGTGAATATGTCCTCTCAGCGGGTCTTCTCCTCTACAAATAGGGCATTGCCAGAGTTTGTCTTCGGATTCGAATTCCAAAAACTCGTTGTCAATACACCGGGGATGAAAACTCTGATCACAATAATCACACTCTAGTAAACGGCCGTGTTTTTGACAAACGTAACATATATCGACATTCCCGCCGATACGTTTCCCATCTGACGATGTTTTTGTCTTGTCTGCATTTTCTTCATTAGTAGTTTTATTTTTTAGCGCGGGAACTTTTTCGTTTATTGATTTTGCAGCTTCTCCCAGTGGATCACACTTCGAACAAAACCACAAGTTGTCGTCATCAGTTGTGTCATACTCTTTCAAACCTAAACATTCGATATGTGCAGAGTTTGGACAGCCATCGCATAAAAGAATCCCGGTTAAGTCAATTTCTTCCTTCGAATTTTGTTTGGAGTTGGTGAAGAATTTTTTCTCACATAAATAACATACATCGTTGTTAGTGTTCTTCGTGACGCAGTATGGACAGACAAAGTCGTCTGTGTTACCGGACCATGAATCAGTCATGGTTAAGCACCATGCATGAAATCGCTTCGTACAACGTAATCCTAGACCTAAAAAGAATCGTTTAAATTCTTACAGTAAGACAAGATAACAATGTATCTGTTCCACAAAAAATTACTTACATTTAATGTTAGGATTTGAATCCCGACAAATGTGACACCAGTCTCTTACTCGAAATGACATTGAATAATTTTAGTTAGCTTGTTAAGATTGTGATAACAGTTTTAGTGTGTCGGTAAAGACATGAATTTCTTATAAATAGACTTAGAGTATTCGACTTTAATATATAATAATGCCAGAAAACTAGAAAAAGTACATCTTGCGAAGTTACTAAGAATTTTTTTTTGAGTTTTAAGATATTTTTTGTTAAATCTACAGTTAGCAGGCGGTTGAAGTTGTACAATAAAATACTACAATATGTATGAATTAATATATTTTTAATCGATGGTTTGTCCACCATCAAAACTGTGCAAATTTACAAGTTTACTAATTCAATTAATAAATCATATTTACAAAATATTGTTATGAAATAATTTTTTTCGAAAAAAAAATTAATGTTTTAGATTTATTTCATATATTGGTGAAGGCTATTATCTTAACTTGTTCTGTTATTGTACTTTATCTTTCTAGTTCGGTAGCTCTGGCCAGCGGGTCTTCGTAGCGCTAAGTAAATTCTTAAATTATTCTCTATAAATTTGTAATAATTGATAAATTTGTTTGTAATCTCCTCATTATGTTTTCGTGAATGTATTTATAACTATACTTAGACAGGCATAACCATGGGCGATAAAATTAATTTAGTTCTTACGGGCTACATTGGAAGTGTGGAGAAACCGTTTGAACTTTTAAAAGTAGGCCGTAAGTTTGAACGAGTTGAGATTTTGCAGAGGACACTATTCCGGTATATAATCATTTATATAATGAAATAAATTTGTTTTCGGACGAAACACTAGACAAGAAATTGGGGTTCGATAAATATTCCGCTGAAGAAATGGATGAAGATCTGAAAGCTGATATCGAGTTAGAACGTCGCGAATACTGCTGTTTCAATAGCAACATGAAAACTGCTCGGTCAAGGTACGATGCGTTCACCAAACACATCGCTGACTTATATCTTATTTTGGGCAGCTGGTCTGAAAAGCAAAAGATATTGCTGTTGAACCCACAACTACGAAACGCTGAACTCGTTTCTGAGTGTGTAACAGCAAAGAATCTCGCATTGGAAAGATTGGAAAAAATCAAAAAAGTATGCGACTTGTTGACGTCCCCGCCAGAAAACAGTGAGCTTAGCTACACGCAGAAAGCCAATTCAGTTCACCAACTAGCTTTGATCCAAGCCATGAACAAAGTTTCTGTAAAAGACGAATACCACGATATTTTGCTTACTTTGAAAGATCGTAAACAGTTTGTTTCAGAACTAATCGACGAGCTCAACGATTTGTCGAGCAATTTAAAACAAAACAGCTCGGAATTTTACCTGGTCATGAAAATTATTGACCAGTTATCAAAGTGCTGGACAATCACAAAAGAGCGCGCAGACTCCCAACAGTACATTTCGCCTGAACTAGACTATCCGTTTAAAATGGTGTTTTCGGTGGAATTGTTCTCGCTATCAGATAATTATTGGGGATTGTCGTTTTTGTACAAAAAGGAGTTTTCAAACATAAAAATGCTTTGGCAGTACGCTGACAAAGCGGGATACACTCTTCCTCACTTGACTGATGAAGCGTACGAAGCGTGGAAAAAAAACAGACACAAACGAGATATGCTGTTGCCATATGCGCAGCGATTTCCTTTGACCGTAATTCACCCTCTGGCTTCAATTTACAAATGCGACTTAGCTCTCACATTGAACCGAACGGCTCAAAAAATTTCGGACCAAACTTATAATTTTCTGAAAGATTTAGGTCCGTGTTCTGATTTGCTCGTTCAATTAAAAAACCGCAGCGATTCGAAAAACATTTTTTCTGTATATGTTTCTGTAGACGACGAAATTAACTACTACTACACCAAAGATTATCGTTTCAGTTGCAAAATATACTTGAAAATCCATGATGACACTGTGGTCTCAACTGAGAATTTATCGCGCGCATCAATTGACGCAGTTGCCACTAAAAAATGCAATAAAGTTCCGGTTAAAATGAACTCAGAAAAAGGTGATAACTCCGTCGAGTTCTATGTGAATTCCATTGATGAAACTCTCATGAATTTACAACGGATAATCTTGGAACGAGGACTTTATTACATCGTGCAAGCTCAATCGATGCGTTCACTCCGTATGTTAAATGAAGAGGCCGTTTTCAAAGAAGATTTTGAACTTATATATTCTAGACTGTGCAGTACAAACCACATATATGTACATAAGTTGGACTTCGCAATGGTAATTTATTCTCAGGGAGATACAACATTTGAATTCGACTCTAAGTTCGAAACTGATATTATTCCCGAAATGTACGTAAAAGTCCCGTTCAACTATAAAAATTCAGAAAATAAGTTATTGATTGCGTATTTGATTTATCCACTTAACTATGACATACTTTCTTGTACAGAAGAATGCTTAGCAGTCCGACTGCAAAACATTTCAATTTTGAAGAAAAAAGAGATTAAGCTCCCCATGAGTTCCGAACTTTTTTCAGATCTACCAGCTGTTACGTTACATTTTATGTGGAAGTCAGATGGTGCAGGCAACACCGTTTCCATCCCTGACAGCAATATAAATATATCAACTAGCGAGAAAATTTGTGAAATCGAAAAGCAAGCAATTCTCAAGCTTAGACATGAGGTGTTAAATTTAACGTTTGAAAAAAGAACCATAGTACCTTATAAATATATGGATATTCATCCTTCTTCGATAACGAGCTCGCTGGAATACGAACCAGGATCGGTTCTATTTCTCAATATGCTAATGAATATCTGTCAAAGTTTGTCAACCGTATTATGGAAATAAACTAATTACTCATAAAGTTAAAGATTTGGTTATATTGAGATTATGATGTAGGTTTATGATAAAAAATTTTTAAATAAGCACAGAACATAATTGACATTATTTTTCTAACCATAGATAACCTTCAGGGATTCCTATTCTAAATTTATTCTTGCCGCATTGACACTCAATGTTGTGTATGATGTCGGCTTTAATAGCGTTAAATATGGGAATTTGGTACTGGAAAGCAGAGGTCAAAGGGAGTTCTGTCATTTTGCTGAGTTTACTAAATTCGTGCAGTATTGTTTGTGTTACGTCTGTAAATCGTTTGAGTATTGTATTATCGAAATTGTGTTGTAGTGAGGACCCCATAAACGGTTTCTCCTTATCAGATGTTTTACAAGCAGCAGTGTTGTCTGGTTTTAGTTTAATAGAATCATGTTTTTCTAAAATTAGAATTTGTGCTGACAAGATGGACACACTGTGAGAGTTTTCATCATTAATAGCAATGGGCCTACATATCAATCTGCATTCGAGATTTCGGTTGACTTCAATAAGGGGCAAACCCAATTCAGCTTTAAACACCATCGGCCTTGTAACTTTAGATAAAACATATCTTGGATCTCTGCACTTGTTGTTTCGACAAGCAAATCGTTTTACTAAGTTGGATTTATTAGACGGGTGATTATTTGATGGGCTGGAAGTGTCATGCTTTTTTTCTGCACTAGACAATAAATATAATTGGTCTGGATTAGTGTGAATGATAAAGCCAGGAATTTTTAAAGGAATGAGATACTGAAGTAACGAGAATTGTTTGAGTGATTCAGGAGTATAGGTGGTTTTTTCTGAGTATCTAGCAAAGTTAAGGTAATTTATAATCGGTGTTGCATCGTGTATATCTTTGAATTCACTCTGTACAATCGATTCTAAACAACTAGGACAGAACTTGGATGTTGAAGTCGCGTGCTCAATGCATAGAACTTCGTTTTCACAGTTTACCCATCCGCAAAAAGTGAAGCTAACCAAATTATCTAATAAAAAATTGATGGAAGGGCTCATCGTGATATGAGATTCATTTTTTAGCGTGCAAAAAATGAACTGGGAAAGTGAAGGTATGCCTGAGCACCAAAGATCAGGACCTAGTATTTCTTTAACGAGGTAGCTCGGTGAATACATTGATCCCCACCAAAGGGCCGACTGTGACGTAATAATTTCTCTAGTTTTGTAAGACAGGTTGAAAATCAAGTTCGACTTATCTATAACAGGTTTCATCAACGCCGCCGTATTGTTTTTATATAATACGGAATCCGTTTCAGTAAGTGGTCGCGAGTTCCAAACGAATAGACGGTTGAATTTTTGAACACAAAGCGAGTATAATTCATAAACGTTGTGCCAATTGTTCATTCCAGCTACAAAATCAGGGTATGCGAACAAAGAAGGGTAAAATGGAATGTCGTACATAAACAGCGTGTTTAAAAATGGTTGTGATACGAAGTGGGCCATACACTTAAATAAAAACAGCCAGTAATTCATAGTTGCACTGTTATTCGTATTTTTTTCTATATCATTGGCAATTTCATTTAGGCAGAAATACAATTCTACAGATTTACTGCTTGCCATTGGAATTTCTGCGATGATTGAATTGAGATGATTAGTGATTAATTCGCACAAATTGTCGTTTGCAGTATTGATATTTGGCGGGATAGCTGCATGACCTGAGTCGTTGTAAGGGTAGGGCGTCAAATTGTAGCGCAAATTGGTGAAGTAGTTAATAATGGAATGATCCAACGAATTGAGATTTTCCATTTTTTGGATTTGGTACGGGATACGCTCGAAAATCACTAGTTTACTTTGTTTGTGCTGATTAGACTCGTTGGTTTTATATATTGTATCATATGCATCTAGGGGCGCTATGATAGCCGAACTCATGTGAAACTTGGCGAAAGATTCGATGGAACTATTGATATTTGTGCTATGGGAAATGTGCAGATCTAAACAAGCTTTCAATTTATTAACGATAACTCCAAGCCGCTGGTCCACAGTATTAGCACCGACCGTCAAAGATTTTCTATTGGACAGTGTGTTTAAGTACGGTAAAAACGGAGTAGGAAGAACACTTTTTAATGTACCTATAGGAGTGAGAAAGAGTTGTTTGTTGGGATATAAAAACTTATAATCGCCAACGAGCAAATGATAGATATGAGATACAGATTCGAAACTCGGTTTGAAAAACAATTGTTCATAAAGAAAACTGTACGAAACTGGCCAGACTTTCATATTGGGATCTCCTTTGTATGCAAGCAAGTAGGCAAAGAGCTCTAGCATTGAATTCAAGAAAGTGCCCGTGATTTCAATGTCGAGCAAGAAGTTGCAAATTATTGTCGATATTGTAGGGTACTTCTTTATTATGTTTTTGACGTGATGAATGAAGTTGTTGTTTGTCTTCGCTTCTGGTTTAGCTAATCCAAAAGTCAACGCGGACAACGAATCCACGGCGAATTTGTCAGAGTTAAATAGCAGAGGTAGCACTGAGGCAAAATCTAAAATAAGGTCTTGTAGTAAAAACGTTATTCGTGACGGGTTCATGACTTCTGTCAATAGCGTTTTTGTTTTTATATCAGTGAAATAAACGTTTATTCGAACTAGTTCTTGCTTTAACGAGATGGCATCCCACTTTTCAATACACAAAAGCATTGTGTAAATAGCTCTGTAAACCGTAAATGAAATGACTTGGCAAGCATCACGCTCAAGCCAACTTACGTTGGGTATATTAGTTAGTACAAAAGAAAAACCGAGTAAATAGTTTTGCTTAGCCTTATTCAAAACTCCTATATAAGAGAATTTCTGGAGCAGAGTGTCAGGAAACGAATAGAGTTTACTGAGATTGGAAATTGATAACTTGTCAGTTTGGTTTAATAAAGAGTTCAAAGCTGCCGTGTAGATTTTGTTAAAAAGGAGCTTAGCTTCGAGGAGCATGTCAAAAAACTTTCTGTCTTCTTCTTTTAGGCCTAAGGAGATGAAGCGTTTCTGCAAAGCTTCTAAAGTATCAATGTCACGATTATCAGTACCATAAGTCACCAGTGAAGTTGTTTGAACTTCATTGAGTAGGAAATGTTTGATATCGAACCGGTTTGTGCCGATGAGAAGCTCGTGAGATCCAAAAGACAAAAGCGCGGCGTAAACATTGTTAGTATTTTTCGTAAATTGGTCAGCATTTTGATTTTGAAGATACGTAACGTAATCTATAACTGCTTGTATATCATGGTTTAATGTCGCTATAAAGTAATTTATTCGACCTTGTGTAGAAACTCGTTCTTCTTCAAATAGAGACAGTCGATTGAATGTGCAGTGGTTGACGTTAGTTAATTCAATTAACTTTTGGCTTTCTTGTTGTAACTCAGTGATAGTAGAAAAATTCTTAGTTTCAAACGCTTTGTTAATTTTAGTTATTAGTTCATGGTATTTAGCTTCATATGATTCAAATTTGATCAAATCCTTACAAGCTATTTCGATGTTATGGTTTGAAATTAAAGTACAATATTCAGAAAAAGTCTGCGACTTGTTGACCTTTTTTTTTGAGAATTCAACACAAAGATTGTAAAATTTTGTAGGCCATTTGAGCGAGTTTATTCGAGATAAAAACTCTATAGCAGTGTGGAAATTAACGTAGTTCAATTTGACTTCTGATGATAACAGTGTTCTAGCTTTTATCAGTTCTTCAAAGCAAAAGAGCAAGTCAAAGTAAGATTCCGACGGGATGTTTAGTTTTACATCTCTAATAAATAAACTGGATTGATCAAAGTACGAAGCCTGTTCGGCTATTAGAAGTAGATAGATGGGATTTATAACTCGATCAACAGAATTGTCGCCACAAAGGAATGTTGTGTACACACTCAAGATTTCGTTTCGTAACGTAGAAAATTCAAAATATACAGAAGTACATTTGACATTCTTTTTACCTAAGGAACTAAATAATTTATCTCCTAATAAGCACAAGGATAAAGTTTTAATCTTTCCAAGTTCTGTGTTGGAATCGATTTTCTTGAGATTGCCGTCACCAAATTTCTTTAGTTTAGAAGTCACGTATATCAGCCAAGTGTTGAACAGGTTTATAGCAGTCCGGTGCGTGTTTTGTAATATGCTGACGTAATTTCCACAAACACTTTTGAACAAGTTCATTCTGTTTTTTATAGGTAAGGCCATTATTGTGAGATCATGAAGGACCTCTGAATCAGAAGACGTTGCTTGAATCAGCAGAGAGTAGAGTTCAAACAAAGTAAAACTAAAAACAGATTTTTGCAATACTAGAATTGTATACTTTTGTATTCTGAAAAAGACGATGAACAACTGAATATAGTAGAAAACGTCAAAATAGAGTTTGCTCGAAAATAAAGAACTTAGCAAAACAGACTGTTGAATAGGAGAAAGATTTATAGCTTTATAAACATCGAAACTCGCTTTTTCTGCACATGGGGGGAAGTAATTTGCGTTGTTTGAGGGCATAGCGTTGTTAGCGTAAACACTATTTTGACACAGAAAATTTAAATCTAAATATCCTAGCAAAAATATCAATAAGATTGTCTTATATTTGAGTTTTAGTCCTAAATAACCGAAAAGTTTTGTTTCTATCAGTATTACATCGTCAGTTACTAAGATTGAACAGTTTAGCATTTTGTTGAAAAAATCTAAATAAATCATATTAGATTGTAGAAACTTGATTCTCTTGATAAAGTTATTTAATTGGTGAAGGCAAGACTGATACAATTGTATATCTACTTGTGAAATGAGACATTTGGTGAGTGAAACTAATGTGGCCCAGTAGAAGTAAATAATTGAAATGCAGTCTAGGTAGTTAACTTTAAATTTAAATTCAGAATTTTTTGAATTATGCAGTAAAATGCCATCGAACGTGTCTTCCATTGGGTTTTCATCAGCATCAATTTCAGAATCTGAGTCGTCGGCTTCTTCGTCACTTTCGTGGTATGACCAATCGGGAACTAGTTTGTTTAAAAACTTGCTGTAACTTTTTTCAGCTTCACTAAAAATAGACACCAGCTCTTTGAATTCTTGTTCAACAAGAGAAAAAAATGGTTCTTCGTGTTTTTCAGTGTTGTTGCGGAAAGCGCAGTGCGTTGACCCAAAGTAATACGTGTCGATTAAAACTGAGTTGTGGTATTTTTCTGAAATTTCATTTCGGAACAGTTTATCAGCTTTTTGAATGGGAAATATTATAGAAGACTGCAAAATGCGATTTGGCAGAAAAGTTTGTTTAGACTGGAGTGAATACAAAATTTTGGACAAAAAATTATCGTCTTTTAACTCGATTAAGCTTCTAATATATTCATGAGAGAAATTACTAAGAAACTTGGGCGAGTTTTTAGACAAGAACATTGATTGCTCGTCCAGAAAATCGTTGATTCGTTTAGAGCTGTAAAAAGCGGTTTGATCTTTCGTTGAAGACTCACGTGAACCTTCATTACGAGCTTCTAAAAAAGCTTTTTTCGCATTAGTTTCTTTTTTAGAATTAAACTCTTCGTGACTTATAATAAATCTAAATATGTGGTAAAAAACCTGTGGTTTGAAGTAAAGAATTTTGTTTTTTACTGTTTCTTCGGACGAAGTGACAATCTTTTGATCTAAGTTATAATCATTATCTTTTTTGCCCAACAATCTTTCGCAATACCTGTCGGTGATAGAATTATTTTCCGTATACAACCTTTGATATTGCAATAATTCGTATTCGAGCTTCTCAATTGTTTCATTGCTACCGTAACACAAAATAATTTCGTTTCTGTATCTAGAAAGAGTCATGATAGCGGTACTTGCGTCAGTTCTAAAAGATTTGTAGTAGCTGAGAAAATTGCTGCAGCGTGTCAGCAATTGTTTCGACCGTTCTACCCAGGTGGATATGCGCAAAATTTGGTACATATACCTAACTAGGAAGATCGAATTATAATTAGAAGATTGATTATTAGATGGCTGCCTTAGTCTACAATAAAACGAAAACAGCAAGATTTTGCTTAAACTTTCAAAAGAAGGTTGTTTCAACTCTTCAGCTGCGTTTGAATAATCGATAGTTTCGCTTACTGGTTTACACAGTTCTGGAACAAAATTTAAACATTCTTTGAGTAAAACACAATCTTGCACGCTTAATTGACATTTGTTTATGATGAAAGTAGCGTAAGATAAAATAATAACAAACGAGTTCACGAACCGTGATTTTATCAAATCTAAATCTCCGTTGTTAGAAGCCACGAAATATTGATCGACGTTGTAGTGCGTGTTATCCGCTTGCAAATTCAGTATTTCGTTTGGTTGTAACGTCCATTTGATATGAGAAAAAATATCTTTAGAATCTAAGAAGAACATTAACAAAGACTCGAGTTCTGGAGTCAGGTTTATCTGGTTTGCGTAACACTTCTCAGCTGCGTAAATTGAAGCTGCAAATGCAAATTGGATTGTTATCATTTTGAGTTCTTGCTTGTATTTTTCAAATGCCGCTTCATCAAACGTTAAACTTGACCATTTCTCACAAAAGTTATTTAGTTTGTTTATAAAAATGAAAGAGTCCAAAATGACGCTTGAATGGATCGACAAATAGACATAGACAATTGACAATAATATATAATGGGATTGGATTTCGTTGTAACCTTTGCTAAATATGTCGTATCGGAACTGGGGTACAATTATGGGAATACTCACTGTGGGTTTTTCTTTGTCGCTGCGGTTTTCTGTAAAAGTGCAGTGAAAATATCTCGTAGTGCTTGCTTGGGCGTCATAATAATCTCTATGGCCCATGAAAACAAAAATTAATGAATCTGCAGAAGTGTCGAAAAGATGATAGTTTATGTATTTAGCATTATTTTGGTTCGTCTTTACTAAATCGTTTGTAAGCAGACAAAAATTTTCGTCCAATACGCTGTATATAAAATTCAACTCAAACATTTCGTTGGAAGCGTTTTTCCATTTGTGAATGATTCTTTTGTAGCTTTCTTTGATAGACTTGATAACGTTTGTAAATTGCAAGTTGCTGGGGTTCTGCAAATTTTTATCAGTAAGTTCGCTAAGTTGTGTTTTTAATTCACTAATTCTATTAGAGTCGATCTCAAGCTGCATGATATTCAAAATCAGTAAGAATTGGTTAGTAGTTTCTATGTCGAAAAATAGTTTTGACTGTTCGGAAGATTGCTCTTTCAAAAACGCATCTATGAAACTTAAATTAGCGAAAGTTTCTCGCGCTGTGGTACTGATGAAAGCGTCCTGCATTTCTGGTAAAGAAAGAATTGAAATTTTAGCTGCGTTTTCTAATGTGAAAATAAACTCTACGACGTTGAAAAGTGACTCAAAATCGAAGTGAAAATACTTGTAAAAAAGAAAGAGCGCTTCCGAATTAGAATAAGTTTTTTCAAAGTGGAAATCAAGTTGCGTAAACAGTTTGCAAACCGGCTGAAGACTCATTGCATAATTGATTGCTTCATAAGTACAATTTCTTAAAGCTTGAAAACCTTCGAGTTCGACAAATCCGCGAGGTTTATCAACGAAGATTTTGGCTTTTTGTATTAGTTCTTCAAGTTTCTCCGCAGCTGAAGTGTTTTTTCGTTCTTTGTTTAGACACTGTTTGAGTTTGGCCATGGTGGATTTGTACTCGTGCTCCCAATTGAGGACACTCGCGTTCAAATTGATCAACTCATTCAGTTTCGAGGATTGATATTTATTTAGGCAGCTTCGAAGACTGGAGTTGATTGATTGCAGGTTTGGTGGTACTTTTAAATTTGTGGATGCCACTTCTTCCTGCAATCGAGCAACGAACCAGCGGAGTTCCTGAAAGTTAGACTCAAAACTCTTTCCTAGATTGTATATTTTGTCGTGGGTTTCTATGTGTTGATTCAACAGACGCAGCTTGGTTTCCAAATCTGAAATTTTTTCGAAACCGTTTTGTTTAACTGACTCAATAATTGTCAAAGCCTCATCGATGTTGATCCTTGGCTTGTCGAGAATATCATCAATTTTCCGCATCGTGTCAGTACAGAATGTAAAGAAATCTTGTAGCGCCAGTAATGGGCAAATATTCTCGTGAGAAAGCGGAATCACTTTGCTTTTATCAATAAAAAAAAGTAAAGAACAGAACTGGTTGATTTGGCTTAAGGTTTTAATGGTATTTTCATTAGCGTCTTGCGGCATAAAGGCTAACTTAAGTAAGAATTCAAGTGGGAACAAATTCAACGCATTCTGTTCGTACACAGTCTTTTCTTCATTGATTAGTGATAGTAATATGTCAAAACCGGACGTAAAATTAAGTCTTGAGTCAGAATTGATAAGAGAAATAATAGATTCTTCCCTGCAATTAGATTGGGCACATAAGTTTAACAAAGTTTGGTATAGATTACGCGGTATTGAGCTAAAAAAAGCGTAAAGCTTCTTAATTTCTGGTTGCAATCGTTCGAGTGGATACTGATTTATCATACTTGCGGCGTATGCACTAATCGCCAAGGTGGTGAACAAATTAAACTCGATAGAAGCTGCGAGAAGTAACGAAGTAGTATTGTTAAAAGGCTTGTTCGCATCACAAGTGAATTTAGTAGCTATCTGATTTTGCAAGCCAGGATCTATGTTAAGCAAAATCTTTGTTATTCGTTTAAGCAGCTTCATTTTAGAGAATTCATATACGTTGGTTTGAGTTTGGTTGAAATTTTCTGAGAAGATATGCGATTTATGGTACATAAACTCTGAAAACTTCAAAGCAGTGTTGTAAGCAAAAATCATGAAGTTCTGAGTATTCTCAAATTTGAAGCTAGAAAATAGTTTAAACTCGCGAACAGCAATGTCGACTTGTTGAAAAAGATAAGTAAAAATGGCGTTGTTTTTGATAAAAGCCGGCATACTATTTTGCAAGAGTAGTAGAAAAATCAAATCGACAAGAGATAGAGAACCAAAAGTTAAAACAGTTTTCAGTATGTCTGCAATGTAGCCTTGAAAAGAATCGTTTGTTTGTAGCGTCGATTTTTTTTTCAGTAAAAGCTTACGTTCAGCAGCAGGCTGCAAATCGCCAAGAACGTAGAGTAAATAATTGGATGAAAACGACATAAAGAAATAGTTATACTCTTCAGATTTGACGGAAAGGTCTGATGTGATGGAAATAAACTGATAATATGAAAGTGCTCTTACTGAAACTAGCTGACAAGCAAGTAAAAAAGAGAAGAAACCGACAATAGTGGGTTGGGTGCTCGTGCCTGCAAGCTCCAAAATGAGTTTGTAGGTTGGGTCCAGTTTGAACACTTTTTTAGTATTTTTATTGACTTTTAGAATTGAATCAAAAGATTCACAATCTGTTAATAAATTCAACAGCTTTTGGCTGTATTCAGGAGTTAGTAAGTTGGCCGGTTCGGAATTTCTACCGAAAATGTCATTTAAACTGTTTGGAAAACGAACAAAAAGTGCGTATTTAGCCCAATCGTTGAAGTATTTAGTCAGGTTGTGACGTTGGCTAGTCAAGCAGTTCGTACAGCATGTGTTACCCATAAAGTTGGTATCTGTATTAGCCACGATGTATCTTTTACAAAATATGCACGCAAACAAGATTTGTGACAAAAGCTCTGGTTGGATGTTGTTGATAGCTGTATTGATTACTTCCTTATTCACGATAGTGTCGTGACAGTCGTTGATGCTGTAAATAACTTGATCCGATCGATAATTGAGCTTGTAGCAGATCGGAATTGAATATTTTTCGTCTCTGCACAAGTAGTTGTAGTAATTGTATCGGCAGTAGTTATGGTAAAATTTTTTGCAGTCAGAATTGCTGCAACATTTCACCAGATATTGGTATTGTTTATCGAGCGGAATGAAATTACAGATTGAGCAAGCCACAGAAACGGGAATCGAAGAATTATATCGTATAAGAGCGGAAATATCGATTACAATACCGTTCAGTGAGATAAAATTTTCAATAGATACGATTTCACCAGGACAAGTCAAAAGACAAAATGGATGAATTAGCGTCAGGTATTTATTATACCCATTATTCTGCGCTAAGCAAATCAGCTTGGGCCCTTCTGCGTTGTTACAAAGAACGCAACAGAATAAATTATTGGTGCGTTGAGATTGGTCTTCGATGTCGGAGCGCAGCCCCATGAGACTGAATCGATATTCACAAGTGTCACATAGAAAAGCCAAAATGCCTTTCGGAATCGTCAAAGCGTTTTTTCCAGGTCTAGGCTTCAAATCACCTTCGTAGTAGAATCCAACTCCAAAACAAGCTCTGTGGACGACGATTCCACAATGTAGACATTGGTGCAGTGTGGTAGGGTATTTAGTAACAACTGTTTGATTTTTTTCATCGAAAAAAAAAGTACTTGTTCCAACATCACAGACCTGGCAATTGTATATTTTGTGGTCCTTGAATTTTTGTTCGGTGATGTTATCGTTGAGACCAATGTCTTCAATCTTTTCGTAGAGTACTCTTTTAAGTTTAGATGAAAATAAGTGGGAATTTGATTCTGTTATCGTACCGATGAATCTTCTATCGTAACATAGTTTACGAGAACAAAAAGAGACGTCCATTTATCAGAGCAATCTATTAAAACAGCTCTTTCATAAAGTTTTTAAATCAGTAAATAATAGAAATCAAATGGAACAAATAATTCTGTGAATTTTATATTTATTTCTCTGGATAACATGAAATTGACAAATTATTATTGTAAAATAAAAAATATAAAAAATTTTTAGCCAGTCCTACGGAATACGTATACATTCATTCAAAAAACACTTATAACTTTTCTAATGCTTTTTTTCTTTGCATCAACATGTGATTATATAAATAAATGCTTCCCGGAATGTAAAAAAGCAAAATTAAATAATATAAATTTCTCATCGTTAACAAGCCTGATCTATGGAGCATTGAATTGTGGAACAAACTAGGCATTATGTCGTAGTTCAACATTGGTAAGGCTTTAAATATATTGATGATTTCGCACGTAATACCTAAAGGATACAAAACTATAAAGCTACTGTATCTGATAAAAGTTAAAATGCGGTTCTTTGAGTTTTTAAAAAGTAGTTGATGGATGTAGTAAGGGTATCTGCAAAACTCGCTGAGACTCCAAACTCCAATTAACAGCAACTGCGAAACAGTGGCTAGTCTGAATATAACCGGCCAAACAAATAGCGTGAGATGCAGTCTCGATAAAACTTGAACTAAAAAAATATTACTAAACAAAACTTACTCAAGCAAGTGAAAAAATGATTTTTTGTGATTTTAAACAAGGCTAACAACGGTTCTAGCAAGGAATAAAACATTATTATCATGACTATTAAGCCTAGATCTTGTATGTCTCGAGTATTGCCGGGCGACGTTATATGCGATAAAACAACGTTGAATAAATTGTACCCAATGTACATCCAGCCCGCAAGAACCGAAATGTTGTAAATCAAAGCGATCTTGTCTTCAAACAAGATCTTCGAATTAACGACCTGCTTGTTTCGTTCATTACCCCTTAAAAGTAAATTTAGAAAAGTAACAGCCTGACTTTTTTGTGAAAATCTCAACTGCTGTATAAACCTACTTTGGCTTGTCTGAACGCAAACTATTTTCACTTTTCGCGTCTAAATTATTTTTTGTTCTTTGTCTACGAGACATAATAATTTAAATTCTAGCAAACTGTAACAATTAAAAGTTTAAACTTTCAAAAATCTGATCACGTGTAAAAATATAATATTTATTATAAATAAAGATTTACAAAAATATTAAACTTCAAATATTTGAAAAACAGTTTTTAGAAATGTAACTGTAAAATATCAATTATTTTTCAATATGTCGATCGATTTTTTTAACAAATGGACTGATTTACGCAAAGTAGAGGAAAAACTACCAATTTTCTCACTAAAATATTTTTTGTCGTTAAAAACGCTGCCGAATTTATCCGTCCCAAATAACGTAAAAAATACAAATAGCATATCAACTTACCAAAACGAACTTAACATTTTGTTCACAAAAAATATGAGCAGAATTGAAGCAATAGAACGAGAGCTCAAAGATTTGTCTTCAGAGTATTTAAAAATTCACGATCAGCTTTTAAAAATGACGGAAGAAAGTGTGGATCCGATTGAGTATTATCCGGATTCGAACCTGCTAGGCTCACTCTTTTATATACAGAATAAGTTTTCAAGAAACCAAGACAGCTACGTTTAATAAATAGGTAACATAGGTTTTAACTTTAGAAAACGTTTATATGTTTGATTAAAAGGAACAACTCCCTATTTCGCACGTTGATATTATAAACAATTTTGTATGCGGTTTTCCTGTAACCGTGATAATTAATTTTAGATATATTAAGTTTTTCATGAACGGTGTTTTAGCAATTATTTTATACCATGAAAGACAGTCAGGGTTACACACATATATTAAACAAATTCAACAATGATCCGCTACTGTTATCTATCAATAATCAAAAACAGCAAACGTTGAGGAAAAGTATAAAATTACAATTAGAAGATTATGATACCACGAATTCTAACAGCTTGGTATCTTCAAAGACAAATTTTGAAATCGAAGACATCGAAGACGCTTCTGTGCTAAACTTTTATCAGTTTCAAGTTGATCAGGTATTCAAGTTAGCCGTGTTTCACTTTGAAAATCAAAAGAAAAGTTGTTTAATACGAATGCTATATGGATCAAATTACAACACAGATTGGCAAATGAATCTGATCAAAATATTAGAACTATTTTATCAATCTGCAAATTTTGGCCGAGAAAGCAACATGTTCAAGGTTTTTTTTGACAATCACAATGTTTATAATTACTATGTAAAAAAAAATAAAAATTCTAGCTTGAATAAGAATCTTATCGTTGGCGGCAATAATTTGAACGAAAATTCCATTGAAACTGATGTTCCGATCGTGATTCGCGTTTCATATCAACCGGGATTGATTGCTAGAAATACATTAACCCAGTTTAACCAACTGAAATTCCAAACTTATCCATTATTCATTACAAAAAATGCTTTAAATACTGTTTTCAACGGCCAAGTGGACTATTCATCTACCTACATTATCCAAAACGTCTTTAATCGAAATGACCACATCGGTTATTATTTACTTGACAATATTGTGATTTTTCTGGATATTATTGACGATTGTTCTACTCTTAAGATATTACCACAAAAAGACTACATCTTGTTTGGAAATGTAGAAAATTTTATAACTAAATTAAGAACTCACGGCGAAGCGAAAGATTTATTGAACCAAATATTTGCCAAATTAGGAACTTCATTATTTTTTGCAGATTCCTGTGAGCATATATATATTTTAGCTCAAAAAATTAAAAAAATCAGCTATCACCCTAGACCTATCATTGAAAAGATTGTCGAAGAGTGGAACAACAATGAAGAATTGCAGTACTTCGTTCAATTCAACGTTCTACTTATGTTATATTTGTCAACCACTCAGAATCAAGACTTCTACAAAAAACTCAAGAAATATAATTTTCCAAAAAACATATTAACCAACCTTAAGCGAATTTACCAAGAAAACCGTAAAACTCAGAAAAAATCATATAATCCAAATCAACACATAATACATTCTAACACCACTAGCAAATTCAAAGGTCTCAAGTTACAAACCAAGCTAAAATACTTTTTCAAAAATGAATTTGACACAAGCAAATAGAATTATTTTCAAAAATGAAAAATTTATGTGTTTTTATTTTCTGACAAAAAATTTGAAAATTATTATCATTTGTTCTCCTAAGTGATTTCGCACCATAATACATAACAATGACTCGTTTAATGTTGTAACGCATCAATAATAGATTCTCAGTTATTGATTAAACATGACTGTAAAAAGCAGTAGAAATGAGATTTCGTTTACAAGTGAAGGACCATGTCAACAAAATAACCATGTTTACGTTTGCAATTGTCATGGATTGTTTAACATTGTTATTTCGTTACTTTTTGCTCGCTCCAAATAAAAACACAAGTTTATTAGACGAGTTATGGTCTGAATTAATTGAAACTGTTTTAACCATACTTATTATCATTTTATATCTTAAATTCAGCATCCAACATTACGACTTCGAAGACTTGTTCCACGATTTTGACATCCTAAAAACATTGCATTTTCCTACTATGGGTGTAATAATGACATATGTAGACTTGAAAACAAAAGTAATTTTTAACAACTATACAACTAAAATTTTCTCACAACTAAAATTACTAATCCTATTGATAATTGAACCTTTAGTGTTTTCGAAAAAAATAACAACGACAGAAATCAAATTGTGTTTAACCGCTACAATTAGTATTTTATGCCATTATTTGAATTTAATAGACACAAGCAAGATGGTTTATTCGAATCTCTTTTTGATTTTTAGCGACATAATATTGATCTTTGTAAAACAGTTTATGTCAGCCTATGAAAAAAAGAAATTCAGCAAACACCAAGAAATTGCGATGGTGAAGATATTAAAGGAACAACTTTCTAACCTTGTTGTATTGTCAAGTGTTATCTATTTTCAATTTTTCGTTTTACGTCAATCACTTGTAACTAACACGTTATTGCCATCCAAACTACGAGCCATATTTATCATTTTTTTAGTTTTCAAGAAAACAATATTTAAAATCATCAGCTATGAAATGGATAAAATAACTAAAACGTTGGGGCAAGAATTGACCCAAGTCATTTGGTTTATCTTCATTTTCTTTTTGGATAAGAATAGAGAATTCACTTTCGTAGAATTATTGACCATAATATTAAAAAGTATTTCATGTTTCAATTATTCTCAATACAAACTTTCTGAACCGAAACTCAAAACAATTTTCTGATTCAATTTTTCCTGGAGAACAAACTGTTGTTTGCGTATCGTGTGTCTCTTACTACAGACCTGCTAATGCCCGTTCTGCCGCGCAGGACGAATCATTGATAGTATCTGTCACGGTTCCCCGGCCGAGATTGCTCCATCCGGCGCTTACAAAAGGTATTTTATTGATACGGCATAAAGACATTAATTCATCTAGCCATGCATGTCTGCTTCCGTCAAAACCTTTAGCCATAACAATTCCATGTGTCGATAAATATTTTATTTTACCAGGATCTGGACTATTGAATGACTCGAGTTCTAAATTATACGTTTCGTCATTCTTTACAATTTTTTTAATTATTTTATTCTCGTGAATAAATACTCTAACTTCGTTGTTACTTGGTTCTCCAGAATTATCTCTAAATAAGTTGATTAGTCTGTTTGCTAGCCGATTATTTGGCATTGGAGCTATATCGCCTGGCATAGTTATTTTCAAGTTACACTCGCGAAATGTTTGTCGCAGCAAAGAAAGACTCCATTTCGAATTTAAAATCGTAGACCGAGAGACGATGGTTATTTCTTTTAACGGATTTGCTTTGAATTGTTCAAATGCGGCTTTTACGTCAGGCGGCAGGTTTTGTTTGAAAGTTTCGTAAGTGTTGGAGGAAAGTAATATTAATATTACTTCCAAACAAACGTTTCCCGAGCCAACAATGGTTAGTTTCCCATTTTTTATTTTATTGAGCAACGCGATTAAATTTTGTTCAATATATTTGTGGTTGTGATCTATTGACTTGTCTCTCGATTTTAACTGCGCAATGTAGCCACACAAATCTACTCCGTTCAATACCGGAGCGTTTTCGTGAAATTCATAAAAGGGCACATTTACATGTCTCATCAAGCCACTACAGTTAATAACGGCATTGTAATTTTGCGCTAACGTTTTCAACGGAATAGCCTTTCCGACTTCACAGTTATTGTATATGTTGAAGCTTAGATGCTCTGGTTTTTTTGCTATCTGTGCTTTGATCTGTTCTAGATAGTTTGGAATCAGTTGTTTGATGTTTTTTTGGTGATCTTGAACGTGAGACAAAATTAACCCCCCGATATTTTTTTTCCTTCTCAAACAGGTCTACTTTTAATTTAGTGTTGTTTGATAAATATTTTTCTGTTTGAAAATATTTATCAAACAGTTTCTTGGTGGCTGCTAAACCAGCAAGCCCCCCTCCAATAACAGCAACAGAGTGATTATCGAACGAACCCATTAGCACCGACCTGTCTCACTGAAAGACACGGCTGTAATTATTACTGGCTATAAATTCAAAAATTAATTAATGTTTCGCCATCAAAGAATAAAATTAAAACTAAACTTCGTCAGCCAACATCGAAATCAACAGCGATGAAGAAAAAGGGCTTTATGATTTTTTATCTGAATGAACCTTTTTAGGTGCACTATACGGAATGGGTAGTTCAGACAAGTTAAAAAAGTCTGATGCTTTCAAGTCTTACTGCCAAACCTTGTTGGGTTTACA